>NW_017536908.1:58063-67448 GCF_001853355.1 Bactrocera latifrons | reverse complement strand
TTTAAATCATTTATTTGCGATTTTTCTAGATATTTTTCAATGTAGCACAGCTTGATAAACAACATTTTTTGGTTTCTGTTCCGGTGTACTTTGAGGCGGAAATGATGCGGTGGCATACMAAGCCTCTCCAAAGAATTTAGAAAATCCACTGAATAATTCACGGCGACTTCTTCATTGTCAAKAATATCGATTGATATGTCCGCAAGTCTCCCGGAATGTGACTTTGAATCTTCCAAGGAATCGTACTTACGATAATTTGGCCAATGTCCGAACATTCGTGATGAGTTCATCTTTCGTGAATTGATAAACAGCAGATGGAATTTAAATCAAACCACCGGAAGTATCAACTGGAATTGACCCATTTCCAATGTTTAGCGAAGACGATGTAAAATGTTTTCGCCATTGTTATTTCTGTTCGTATCCCATATTTGACGCCTAATATGTCGAAATGTTTATCGCGAAAAGTATGCGAACTTCATTTYCATTCCAGTGATTAACATGTTCCAGAAATCGTAWTTTYTGGCTTCCTTCTCCAAAACTTGCACACACCGTACCATTCACAGTACGCAATGACTCAAATAAAGTTGAACCGCGTACATTAATCAATAGCAAACGAAGGTAGAAACAATCGTCGTTTTTAGGGGTGGATTGTGTAAATTCATCCTAATGCATTAGTTGATAACACACCTGGATGTCCGTTTACTGGTTGGCCTTGCTTTCTGTGAAACTATTTCTTCGACGATGCATTCGAAGTATAATATCAAGGTATTTCCGAACATTGCTCTGTTCTGGCAAACAGATCACTGACGAAGGTTGAGAAAAAAATCGTATGTAAATGTTAAATTTGTTKCGGGCAGTGWTTTCATTGGCTGTACTGTATTTTCTRGGTTGAAATACACTCTTTGGTCATTCTCCAAATTAACTGCGAGACGCACAACAGTCGTAAATATCCTACAAAGTGSTTTATTGCATTTCACGTTTCGACCATTTGATACTTGCTGATCTCATCTCGTTCAAGACCAATAACCGCAATGTTGCTTCCTTTAGTGACGCACTTACAAACGTATTTTATCGATTACACCAAACTGYAATACTCAACATTGATATGARTTTTGAATGTGAATTAGACAATAATGGTGAATATAGTACTATACATATATTRYCAACTTCGATATTCATTCTTCTAAATTGMATGCTGCATGTTCTGATATTGTCGTCTGGTGAGCGCCGCCGATTGAGTGGATATCCATAATTTCTTGTTTGTGTTTCCGAAAGAAAATCACGTGGATAGTGTTTCGTGCATTTATTGCCCGCAAGGTCCATGAACCATATTGGTTTTCATCACTTCGTGTAATACTGGATCTTTCTCTGTATCAGGAATTTCCTTACAAATGATTTCATCAATTTGATCTGGTGTAACCACCATCCAAMGAAGAATGTATACGTGCGGCAAACCTCTCTTTTGCCACTCAACGGAGTACATCTAGCATCCAAGAGCACCATCAAACATCGTAAGTCATGCTAAGACATCGCGTCGATCGATTGTTGATTGACCGCGATCCATAATTCCGCATGTATGTCATCGCATYCTAGAAGTGCTGACTTGCCTTTGGCTGCCATACGTTGCTCTCAAACAAAACAAAAAAAAAAAAACGCCGACCGATATTAGGGCGACCTCTTCGTGGCTTCGTAACAATTTTCAATGTAAAGTTTGCAGTGAATAATTTTCAATAATTTTTCTTTTGAATAACCGGAATAAAAAAGCAAGCGACCGAAATTGAACGACTCAAATAATTTACAAATCAAAATATTGCAAAACAGAACAAAAAAAATGTAAAAAAATGTGTATGGAAAAGAGTTTCTTTTTGGAACTATCCAATTTTCCGACTTTTCCTCATGAAAAGTATTTTAATTTTTAAACCTTCCCCGATCCGCAACGAACAACCTCTGAAAATTTCATCAAGATTGGTGCAGCCGTTCTCTTAACATTACTAACAAACCAACATTCGTTCCTTTGTATGAGAAAAAGAAAAGGGATGTTTTTAGGGATTTCCCGGAAATTATTCGAAGTTTTATTGCCGTAAAACCATCCTTGAACCTCAAGGAACAGTTAGAAAAAGGGAATTGACCAAATTGGTCCAGGCGTTGTTGAGGTATGCGCTTAGCAACACATTTTGCGATTCATTTTTATATATAAGATTTATAATTTAATACCATATACATACATATATATCGAAGAAAAGCCTAAATAAGTGAAAAACATTTTGAGAGTTATGATCCACATTTCTTCTGAAATGAGCATCATTTCTATTTCTGGGCAACATGCAAATACAGGCGATGGAAAGATTTCCAGTTTCCAGGCTGCAGTTTAAAAATTTATTGAAACTATTTTTTTAAATTCATTTTGTTTAAAAATATTTTGGTTACCATCAGGAATTTGAGAAGAAATTCCACATGAAAACGACCATAAATGGCTTAAAAAATAATAATAAGCATAATTTTTGTATACATGTTTAAATACATAAATACTCCATCGCTTAAATTCAAAACTCTTCTGAGTTTAATACAATATTAAATCAATTTAAGAAAGATTTTGATGTTTTCCTTCAAATTTCCATTAGTTTAGGTCCGTTTTTATGTCTTTTCTATTATCCATAAATATTTCCCTATTTTTATTTATTTTTTTAAGATAATTTGTTTTTGGAATTTGTATACATATCCATTCGTATTATTTGCTTTGAATTCGCTGTAATATCTGTAAATTTAAACTTCTCTTTAATATCAAATCATCATCAAATATAGCAATTATTTATAAATTTGTGTATAGATTGTTTTAGCCGTTTTAAGCCTTCATAATTTYCTTTTATGCCTGCATTCCTCATTTCTTTGGATCTCTCCATAAACTTCGTCTTCACTTTCTACTTCCTTTGCATTGTACGAGCATCTTACAAATTTCACATTTCCGTTTCTTTCAAATTAGTCTACTATTGTTTGTTGTAGAATCAGAGGCGGATCAAGAGCAGAATTTAGGGGGGAGGGGGGGTATATAATTGTATACTTGATTTGAGAAATCTGTAACTGTAGGCAATAACTTTTTTATACAGGGGTCGAATCGTTACATCCGTGAACGTAACACACTTCTTTCGTTAGCAAATCTTGCCCCTTTTGTGGGATAATACCTTCCTCTTTTGCCATACCGTAAAATTCTCCACCGTCTTTTTAAGATTCCAATGCTTCGTTCAACTATATATCTACCTACGTCATTTCTACGATCTGTTACCGCTTTCTGGTCCTTCCAACGGAGTGAAGGTCTTCCTCTTYCTCTGCTTCCCCTGGCGGATAATGTGTCGAATACTTTTAGCCAGCGTAGCCGTTGTAGTCCAGTCATTTAAGCTTAAATTAGGTAAGAATCCGAGGTGAACTTACTATAATGACTGGACTATTGCCTTTTAATTCGCTGAACTATGTCAATGTTGTCGTGCATATATTCCATACGGCTTATCGTTCAATCGAATGCGATATTCGCAGTGGCCAACGCGGAAAGGAAAACAAATCTTTCGCACAATCTTTTTCTCGAAAACTCGCAACTCGACGTTGCACGGACTCATCAGTTCTTCTCATTGTCCAAGTCTCTTTAATATATAGCAGAACGGGAATTATGAGTGATGAAGTAATTCGGCGTTGGATTTATAGGCTGACATTGTTGGTGATGACTGGAGAAAGCAGAACGGCGCGGGTGTTGAGGCCGATAATACCAATATCATCGGCATAGGCCAGTAGCTGTACCCTTTTATAAAAAATTGTACCTCCTCGATTAAGTTCTGCAGCACGAATTATTGCCTCCAGCAGCAGATTGAAGAAGTCGCACGATAGGGAGTCGCCTTGTCTGAAACCTRGTTTGRTATCGAACGGCTCGGGGATGTCCTTCCCGATTCTGACGAAGCTTTTGGTGTTGTTCAACGTCAGGGGATACCAAATTCAGACATCGCGGCATAAAAGCAGCTCCGTGCTGTCGAAAGCAGTTTTGAATTTGACGAAGAGGTGGTGYATGTCGATTCTCCTTTTAAGGGTMTTTTAGGAAATTTGGCGTATGGTGAATATCTGATCGGTTGTTGGATTTCTACCTCTAAGGCCACACTGATAAGGTCCCATTGACGGTCGGCTTTAATCTTTCACACAATGCGCTCGATAGAACCTTATACGGGATGTTGAGAAGACTTATTACACAGTAGTTGGCGCGGATTGTAGGGTCTCCCTTTTTGTGAATTGTGCAGAGTACACCGACCATATTTAAAAAAAAAAAAAGCTGAAAAAGCTCCTTATCAGCTCTTCACCGCCGTGTTTCAATAGCTTGGCCAGCAATCCATCGGCCCCGCTGCTTTGTTGTTCTTCAGATGAGTAATTGCTATTCTGCTCCATCGTTATCGATTGGGGAATCGGGTTCGCCTTCTTCTGGCGTTGTACTTTCATTGTACGTCGGTCAGTAGGTCACCTTTGGGGGTTCTCAAGGTCKTGAAACCTTCTGTTACCGGCGCATTTTTTCGTAGAATTTGCGAGCATTACCCCTGTCGGCCTGCTTGTCAATCTCTTCATACTCACGCATTCCGATCTCTTTTTTTCTCTCTGCAAATGCGTCTCGCTTCCCTCTTTAACTCTCAATATCTCGATCGTATCGTTGCGATGTAGGCAATCTGTTTTCTCTCCGCTGCAACACGGCACACCTCGTGTTCCAGCTGTTCGTTAGCATTTTCCGAAAACTAATGGTTTCGGTCGTAAGGCGCTTRAAATGCCGTCCCACAGTTGCCTTATACCGAGTTGTTGACGAGTGCTCTCAGAGAGCAAGARAGCAAGTCGAGTAGAAAATGTTCAGCTGTTTGTGCAGCTTCTCGATATCGTACCTTCCTTATGTTTGTTGGCGTGCGTTTTTTGCTGCACARAGCCGGGCGCGAATCTTGGCTGCAACAAGACAGTAGTCCGAGTCGATCTTACATCTAAAACACTGGAGATGTCTCCTCCGTCTATCAACAAAAAAAAAAAGGTAGCTTGATGAATTTGCTTATGCTGGAGTCTAGTACTACAGATAACCATATTTCGGGCTCCGGCGAAGTCGACTTTCATCGTGGAGGCTGAATTTACAAAAGCGAGGTTTTAGATTTTGCCATGGTCGCCATCAAAAGTGGAGTCTCTCATCCGAGGCTGTTGTTGCGTTTCATTGGGGTGGTTTTTTTACGTGGCGGGTCCCAAACCCAGCGCACAACCCTATACAAGGAATGTTTCGCCTTCTCACTTTAATTCGCCTACAAACGTGTGTTCTTAGGCTATCCAAAGGATACTTGGTCAAGGACCGGAAGTCGCGAGCTGCTTGAGTAAAAGAATCGTTTCTGGCGACTCCCAAGTGAATGACGATCAGAGAACTTTCCTCATATTTCGGGCCCCGGCGAAGTCGATCAGCCTCAACCCATTTGGGGACGTTTCCTCGTGAAGGCTGAATTTACCGACCGTAGTGCCACSCTGGCGTTAAAGTCTCCAAGCCCGATTTTGACATCGTGGCGGGGRCAGCTCTCATAAGTGCTTTCCAAGCACTCATAAAAGGCATCTTTGGTCACATTGTCCTTCGCTTCCGTCGGAKCGTGGGCGCGAATCGGCGATATGTTGAAGAACCTCGCTTTGATGCGGATTGTGGCTAGACGTTCATTCACCGGGGTCAATAATAGTACTCGGCGACGGAGTCTCTCTCCCACCATGAATCCCACACCAAACTTGCGCTCCTTTATATAGTMACTGTAGTAAATGCCACAAAGACCTACTCGTCTCTGTCCHTGTCCCGTCCATCGCATTTCTTGGACGGAGGTGATGYCAGCCTTTAGTTTTACGAGAACATCAACCATCTGGGCAGCGGCACCTTCCCAATTAAGGGACCGGACATTCCAGGTGCATGCCCTCAAATCGTGGTCCTTAATTCGTTCGCCAGGTCATCATAAAAATGGGGGTCTCTTATCCCTGTCTCTTATACACATCTAGATGTGTATAAGAGACAGCTCTCATCCGAGGATTGTTTTTCTTTTTCATTGGGTGCGTTTTATACATGGCGGATCCCAAACAAAGCGCCCACCCCCTCGATGGGGATATTTTGACTTCTCACTTTAGCTCGCCYTCAAACGTATGTTCTCATTCTAYCCAGAGGATATGAATTTTGCAATAATTTTGACAGTTCCACACCTATTCTGACCTAAATGTGCATTTTAAAAACTATTAAAAGCAAATTAAGATGCCTTTGCCACCGTATTCGATTGACATTTCACGGCATTTTCTTTTGTATGTTTGCCGATCCGTGCACGGATGTAACAATTCGACCCCAGATTTACACATTTATTTTACATTGAATCTACTGAGTTTAATGARCCATGGCAGTTATTGATGGTTAGAAAATTTGCATTTATGAATTTGAATTTTTAATATTAAATATCTAAATTTGCTAAGAATAKAATACATTTCCCCTTAGTGGGGGAAACCTCTCCACCCCTGAACTATTCTTATTTGCCACTATCCATGAAGTTGCATTTTAAGGTGGCACACTTTCCCCAATGGTGCCTTGCMGTTGCATGTCATTTTTTACACACAGTTTTAATTTCGTGCTCTACATACTTGCTATTACTTACTATTTCACCCTCCATAAGTAATAAATCTTGGACATCGCATCTACTCGTATTAGCATTTTCCTTCAAAACCGGTAAAAATGAAAATTACAAACTTTAGCGATGATACTCAAAACTGTTTTTTTTAGTTCCTAAGTTACCGTTCTACAATGAACTGATTAAATGAATGACCTTCAACCCGCTATATTGCCATACAAGTAGTCGGAACCAAGACTTCGTTCAGAACGCACATGCTTATTCGCGAAACTTTCTATTGTTCCCGCAATTGCAAGTGGTTTTTTGTCTTGCGTGAAGTGAATTCTGAAAAATATTTTTTATGGATTCTGAACAACATGATATGCTTTTAATATTAATAATATAAAGATTAATTTATTTAATGTATTATTTTGTGTTTTTTGGAAAAACAATGAATCATCAAAAAAACACTCCAGCTCTGAAAGTATTCGACGCTGTACCCGCCGGGGGAAGCAGAGGAAGARGAAGACCTCYACTCCGTTAGAAGGATCAGGTAGAAGAATTAAATACTGAAATCCTGCTAAATTATTCTATATGGTATAAGGGGGCTMTATCGGAGCCGGTGTTTTAATTTTCCTATATTACTCTTTGAAAATGAGGGAAATCGGACTACAACCACGCCTACTTCCCATWTAACACAATTTAAAATTTCATTTGATTTCTTCACTTTCCAGTACACAAAGAATAATTGCCTAAATCCAACCAAAACTGTTTGGCTAAATGAGATAAGCCGCCCACGCACACGCAAACACATACCACACTGGTCAAAAGGGTCAACTTCAAAGTTTGATCAGTTTTCATTTTGGCATGGATAATATGATACATACTCGCATTTTTTATAAAATTTGCCAATGATGGCACTGTTGAAAAATATTAGATTAGGTATTTAATAAATTATACAAAACACTAAATTAAACRCTTTGAAAATGCATACATATATAAATGCTAAAATGCAAAATCATTAATTAATTTACATAAATATTTATTTTGCCAAAATATGTTCACGCAGTTCAATTAAATTTCATTTCACATTAATTTCGTCAGGTAATTATAGCGGTTTACATCTGGCATCCCGMYTWTTCTGAAATCAACTGTTAGAAATTCCCTGATCTCCATCGCTGTTCAATAATCAGGGAACGCGTTTGAGAGAAAAAGAGAGCAAATGCTAAAGTCTCGGATCATATTATCCATCATTTTGGTCAGCCCTCGAAGCACGTCGTGCTGTGTTCCTCACCTTTTCGATCGCCGTAAAGAACAGTATAGTTCCGCACATTTGTTMAAATTAAATAATCGAATTAAAATTAACTAATAATTACCCCTGTTTGTTAAGATTGGAAAATCGAAATTTGATAAAGTTTAAATCAACATTGAAATTACCCTTGTAACTTAACCGGGTGTTTTATTTAAATAAGTGAAAGGGGTAAGTGTCACAAAGGGAAAAGTGAAGTGTACACCTATTCAAACATTGGTCCTTCGAGCCGCAAAGAAAGGTACTATTTGGAAAAAAAAGATATTCAAGCGGCAAAATGAAATAAAAGGTGGGGTGAYATACCTATATGTGTGCACTTCACYGATTTTCTATTCCCGTGTTATCCGTACGGCAAATAATCCAAAATACGGCATACAATTTGCCTATGCCGGAATACAAAATACATAGGGTACAAAATTAAATTGAAATTTCACAAAATTTACAAATTTCGATAAAATAAACCGGTAAATGCGAAATTTCTTTATTTATTTTTAAATTTATTAAAAATTTTAAAATTTGCTAATTAGAAAAAAAATTTACGGTCAAAATAAAACATAAGAAAAATTTTAAGAGTTGGTAGAAAGAAAAGCACATACATACGTATTGGCATTTTCAAGTGTTCACACACACATACATATATTCAAAGACCAAATCGGCATCTGTCCGGCAATACCCCTTGTTCTTGTTAAAGCACAAGCAAGCAGGAATGCAAAACAAAACAAAAAAAAACAAAAAAATTTAACATCTTATGTATGCACATATTGTGCAGACTCATATACAAAGGTCATCAAACTTTTTCTCCTTTTTGCATTATCGCTCGTATGAGCAAGTATTTACTAACGAGTACGAATCATTAAATAAAATAAAAARCAAGAATAAACTATTAGCTAAATACATAAGGATACCGGGAATAAGGAATACGAAATACGCGTTCGTTATTTGATACATTGCGTATACAACAAAAATAAAAAAACTGTTTATCTTAAAGATTTCACGCGTACTTATTATTATCAGAAGTACACTGAGAGCATTTTTTTCTCATATTTTAGATTTTATCATATTATCTAATTGAACGGAGATTCTAAGAAAAGAGCTCWTGTACACCTGCTGAAGCTACACGCTCAAAGCAAGGGKATACAAAGCAAACAAAAATTAAAGATATTTCATATACTGAATTTATTGCTGAGAGTGGCAGTCTAATTCSATACTGCACTCGATTTTCATCTTTTTTGTCAGAATTGTCCTGAATCGGTATTAGAGATCAAACAAGAAAATTTAGGCAATTTCTGGACACGTCTCCAAGCTGCGTATGACGCAATTCTAGAATCTGACGAATCAGATCTACCGGAAAACTTTAAATCCTCGGCTTGCTCCAAATACGAAAACTGCTTAGAGCAGTACGAGGAAACGAAAGCTATGATCTCCGATCAATTGAAATTAATTAAAGCAATTGCACCTACTCAAC
>NW_017536908.1:56650-57708 GCF_001853355.1 Bactrocera latifrons | reverse complement strand
ACAACCCCAGAAGATCGATATTGTGAGGATTTTTACAAATCCACAACTACTCGATTAGATAATGGCCGGTACGTCGTACGACTACCACTAAAGCCAGAATTTCCCCACAAACTCGCCTTAGGTCATTCTCGTACCTCTGCTATCCAACAGTTTTTAAGTACGGAAAAARCCTACTTAAAAAAGGCGAGCTAAAAGCAGAATATGATAGSGTTTTAGAAGAATACCTCCACATACTAAAAAAAAACACAAAATAATGAGTTGTCTTTAGTGCATCAAAATCATCAAAGCACAACAAAAACCTTCGGAATGCAATGGAAAGTGATATCTGACCAGTTTTCATAGACAAATGAGTCAATATCCACACTATCAGCCATAACAAAGAGGCAAATTTTATCCTCGGTGGCAAACCTTTGGTGTAACGGTCCTCGATGGWTAACAGAATTCCCCGATTCATGGCCACGATCACCCATGCACAACATAATTGCCCCCGAAAGTCGAAAAATCGACTCCTTTCACACAACATTGGATGATACTGACATCCGTGAGCGATTTTCCTCATACCCCAGAGCACTCAGAGTAATCGCTTACATGTTAAATTTCATCAAGCGACTCAAAATTAGAGTRAAGGGAGAACCCACGCTATACTCCCAAGGCGATACATTGAGGCACCTAGACCTMGAAAAAGCAAAGGTMGCTCTTATCACTTATACTCAGTTATACTCGGTTGACAAAAAGAGCTCACTCTTAGTACTAAATCCATTTCTGGATACGAAAGGTCTGCTTCGTGCTAATGGTCGGCTTGCTAACTCAAACCTGACATATAACGAACGCCATCCTCTAATAATACCAGAGAATTCTCTTCTTGCAACATTGCTACTCAAGTATATAGACATACTAATGTTGCACGCGGAACATCGCCTAATGCAACATATAATCCGCCAAGAGTTCTATATTCCCCGACTTAAGCCTCAAATAAAAAAGTGCATTTTCATGTGCAAGTTTTGCACTATGCATAAACAGAAGAAGGACGCAGATTAAGGCAGCACTTCCACCGGAAC
>NW_017536908.1:47585-55295 GCF_001853355.1 Bactrocera latifrons | reverse complement strand
TTACCCTTGTAACTTAACCGGATGCTTTATTTAAATAAGTGAAAGTGGTAAGTGTCACAAAGGGAAAAGTGAAGTGGGCAACTATTCAAACACTGTTCAAGCCCCTAGATACCGAATATGTGGASTCGATACCAATAGTTTACTTTTGACAGAAAATATCGTTCAATGTGCTAGATATGAAATTGACATTCACTCAGAAAACTTTTATGACAATAGTATTTCATTGTGTCAAAAATGGGTTGAATTGGGTCAGTACTTTCCTGAGCCCCCATATACCTTGGGCGAAAACTTGACCCCTCCAACACAACCCCCCCACCCATATAACTATTACTAAGATTTTCGGACATCCACTTGACCTTGCTCCATATGAATGCTGATTGTATATAAGGTACCTAAATGAAACCCAGTGAACATTTTTTCAGTATGTGGCATATTACTAGTATGTGCGATGAGCAAAAATAGATAAAATGGTCGGCACTACCCCTTTCTCAAATATATTCAATATAAAATGTTCGCTTACACACGAACTTAGCCCCTCCTTACTTGTTTTATTTTATTATATTGCATTATTATATTCAATCATGCATTTTTATTAATTTTCTTTCATATTAAATTTCATTCATAAAATCACTTTAAATAATTTTGTCCGGTTTTTRAGACCAAATGCTCCCATGAGCATCGTTAAGAATGGTKTTTAGTGCAGCTGGTAATTTTCAAGACATAGAATTTTCGTTGAACTCAATTGGTAAGTTGGTTAGGATTTCATGATAAAAATTTSATTTTGAATTAAGGAAAGAAAATAAAATTGGGTTATGGATATGTAGGTATTGTTTCACATTACAACCAGTAGTCTTTGTTTAAAGAGTAGATCCACTATCAATTAAGGACACCGATGAGAGCTGAGGCAAAAAAGGTATGTTTGACACAATTCAGCCTCCATGATGCAACGTCCTCAAATGGGTTAAGGCTGATCGACTTCGCTGGGGCCCGAAATATGATTATCTGAAGTAATAGATTTCAGCATAGAAAAATTCGTCAAGCTGGCTGGCTGTCTCCGGATCGAAAAACCCCTAATCAGATCGAACATGTTGTGATAGTCGGAAGACACGTATCCAGTGTTTTATASGTGCGTACGCTCCGAGGTTCTAACATTGACTCGGACCACTACTTGGCCTCAGACAATGTCAGACGACGTCGATAAGCTGCAATCATAACAGGCCGCCGAACGRTTTTCAACTCAACTTTCACTCCTGCTCTCTGAGAGCACTCATCAGCAACTCTGTGTAAGGGAACTTTRGAACGGCATTTCATTTCAATGGACTATTGGTTTTCGCAAAAGGTAAAAGAAGMGCTCTTACGATGAGGAGTGCCGAGGACAACACTTGCGGGATGGGATCGATATCGAGAGGCCAAAATGCTTGAGTATGAAGAGTTTGACATGCTGGCCGTGTGGTGTAATGCTCTTATAGAACCCTCGGAGGTGAYCTGTGACTGATGCYCAGAGCATACTGAAATTATGAACCGAACACTTCTTCAGCCTACTGAATGGCCGATTCCCTAATCGATGACGATCGAGTAGACATTCCACTGCTCGAATTAGAAAAAGTTCGAAAGAAGTTCGAGCCACAAAGCGGCATGGGCTGATTAATTGTCAGCCGARCTATTCAAATACGACGGCGAAGAACTGATAAGGAGCATACATCAACTTTTTGTAGAATCGGACGAAAGCCTGCCCGATGATTGGAATTTAAGTGTGCTCTACTCAATCCTCAGAAAGGAGACCTCACAATCTGCGCTATCTACCGTATCATAATCTGGAAAAGACCCGTGTAAGGAAGATCGACACACACCGCCTTTGATAGCACGAAAAGGAGCTGCCTTTATGCCGCTTTGTCTGAACTTGGTACCCCGCAAAGCTAATACGGATGCATAAGCTGACGTTGAGCAACACYAAAAGCTCCGTCMGGATAGGGAAGGACCTCTCTGAGCTGCACACTGCACTGAAAGCGCACAAAATAGCACATAACCTCAAAAAATAGTACAAAGAATTAATAAAATTGGTGAGAATAATTTTTTTTAGTGTAAATATAGATTTGCCCTACATTATAAAAACAGACACAACCAGTTAATATATATTATATGTATGAACGGAAATCTATAACAACAAAAACACTTTAAGAAGAAAGTAAGAACTATTCATGGTTCGAYCATCATAAAATATTGTCATAATATTATATTTATCTATTGGATGGACAAGAACGTTTTTATGAAATTGTTGACTTACAGAGCGATCTATAAATTGGAATTAACTTCTTAAACAAAATTGGAGCCACAATAAGATGAGAGAGGATGTTAATACAATTATAAATAAAATACATGAAAACATAAAGTATAATAAAAGCTCGTATAATTATTCTTTTTRAGTTTTTCCTAAGTTATTAATCTTGATCAGGAAGGAATAGCTGCTTGTTAAAGTGTAAAAAAGCATTACAAGAACCAATTGAAGTAGTTCACCAAGAGAAAAACATTATTTATTGAGGAATTTTCGCCAAAAATAGTTTATTAATTAGGAGCAACAAAAGTAGTTGCTGATGAATTATCAAGGCAAATTCTAAAAAATTTAAGTAGTTCATGTGAGCGTAAAGTAGTTCACTAATAGAAACCCAACATTCTGCAGAAAGCAGTARTGAATATCAAATTCACGAAACAAAAAAGACAATGGTGCAAAAATATCTGTCTTGGAGAGAATTTCYTGTTTTAATAACAAAAGATTTTTTATTAAACACGATAAAATAGAAATATAGTTGGTATTTTAAAATATAATATAAATCCATGATTTTCGAGAGTCAAATTATTATGTACTAAAMTACATATATCACTAACTTAACTCATAACAGAAGCTTAGAAATTATACGGTAATTTGGCACAAATAAGACAACAATATTATTGGCCTTTAATAATAAAACAATTTTAAAAATATGTGAAAAAATTATAGTATATGCAACAATCATAAATATGAAATACCAAACAAATTCCAATAGGGGAAGCACCAATATCACAAAAGGCATATTAACTATAAAATAGAATGTAAACAAACCGAATTTAGAAGAAAAAAGTTTAGAGGTTTTTACAAATATTTTTAGATGTGAAAAGCATAGTTATTAATAATAAACCAGGTTTAAGTACGATTCAATTTAAATCCTCAATTGAACGATTAAATATACAAATTTATTATTGTACACCACGCCACAGTGCTGGTAATGAATTAAAAGAAAGAGTTCATTCAATATTGATAGGAATTTTAAGATGTTTAAAGCAGGAATATAATTTAATTAATAATTTTGAATCAGTTAACAGAGCGGTTCAACAATATAATAAAACAACGCATTTAATAAAGAAATCCACGTTGACACCGTAAAAAGAAAAGAGTTACAAAAAGGTATCATAAAGGAGAAATCATACATGAAAAATATATGGGGAAAGRAATAAATTAAATTATAAAAATAAAAAAATAAATAGTTTCAGAAGACTTAGGAAGTACATTAAAAATAAATAAGTAAGAAAGGACTAAGTGGGGTGGAACCGAACATTTAATGCCCTTGCAACTTGCAAGACTGAAAGCCAAGGATATACCTTAAAGTTTAAAATGCCTACCAAAGAATCGGAATCCAAGCCATTTTAGAGGTTTGCCTACCAAAGAATCGGAATCCAAGCCATTTTATATATACATACGCTATATATAACATAACTCATACATGGGCCGACATATTCAGCAAAAATTTTGTTAGAAAAACTAACTATTGTATGTAGTATGTGGAAATCGGGGTAGTACCGACACCTTTTTATCTATTAACTATTATAATGGCATATACTAAAGAAATGTTCCCTGGGTTGCATTATATGGAATAAAGTCAGCTTGATGTTTGAAAATCCTYCATAACAGTTATATGTGGGCTTAGTGCAGTTTTCGCCCAATTATRTTTATTTTAGGCACAAAGATATACTTTTATGATTAAAACACGTTTTTCATTGATATAACTCAAATACTGGCCGATATATGCGGCATATAGTCACCCGAAAGTTCGAAAATGTTTATATTAGGTATTTGGGGACTTATTGACAGGAAAGGATTCCCTCTGAATTYCAACCCTATATTTCACAAATTGGGGTCCACATAATCGGTACCTAGGGGCTTAAATAGTTTTGTCATAGAAATATGCAAAGAGTGCTACGTTCTAAATTTTAATCTAAATCGGTATGTCGGATTCCTAGATATGTGATTTCCAATTTTTACTCTGAATTTTTTTTGTTGTCCAATTTTTACACTGCATCCCATAACGCCTTCTCATACCATTTTTTGCGTAAAATTTATTGCGCATTAAGTAGTTTTGAACAGTACCGTTATATGTGGAGTGAGCGATACCTTTCGATTTCTTCCTTTACACACTCTTCACACCGTCGCACATTGGAGAATTTTCCTTAAAAAACCGGACAAAWGTGAGACTTACAAGTGAATTCTGGATAATTTTTGTTATAGATTCTGGACAACATGGTATGTATTTAATTTTAATAATATAATGATTAATTCAGTTGATGCAATATTTTGTTTTTTTTTCGGGAAAATAATGAAATATCAAAAACCGAAAAAGTATTTTTTAAATTTTTTAGAAATTAGTGTTTTTGTAATAGTAGGTGTTTTGTAATAGAGGTCGTGTTATAAATTAATTTTTTTACTAAACTACAGGATTTCTACTTAACATATAAACTTAAACCTTTTACCCATCTTTTCCCTGCTTTAAAAAAAAGCAAGTAAATAAGGCTGGTCACTTGCATAAAATAAGTACTGCTTTATTTATTTATTTTTTTAACTAAATCATGATAAATTATTCTTAACGTSTGGTATATGGATGGTATAAGGGGGCTCTAACGGAGCCACTGTGAAAAATGGACAMTGGGCGACAGACCGTTTTCGACTAAATTTAGTATATGATATGCTTCTAATATTTCTATGTCACAGTGTGAAAATGAGCGAAATCGGATTTCACCACGCCTACTTCCCTTATAACATAATTTAAGATTTCATTTGATTCGTTCATTTTCCAGTACACAAATAAATAASTAATTAATGAAACGGAATAAAAATTTTCGGTCATAATTTCTTTAAAGTAAACCACCTTTTGACCAAAAATTGTCCAAATTCAACCAAAAYTSTTCAAGCACCTAGGTATCGAAGATATCGTAAAATATCGTTCAATGTGTGATATATGAAATTGAAATTCACACAGAATACTTTTCTGACAATAGTATTTGTTTATATCAATCGGGTCACTAATTTCCTGTGCCTCCATATACCTAATATAAAGATGTTTTGTGTCATCAATTGCATAACATATTTTGTTCATAACAGTGTATCTTTGCGCGTGAAATAGATACAATTGCACGAAAATTTGACCCTCCGCCATATAACTATTACCAAGATTTTCGGACRTCCACTTCACCTTGCTCTTTGGTGATTATATGTAAGATACCTTAATGAAACCGAGGGAACATTTTTTTGAGTAYGTAGCATATTAGTAGCATGTGGGATGAGCAAAAATAGACAAAATCTGGTCGATACTGCCCGCACTCAAATATATTCAATATAATATGTTCGGTTGCACCCGAACTTAGCGCTTCCTTACCTTTTTATGTTATTATTCATTATTTATTCATTTTCATCTCAAATATTGTGATGGATTAGAGTAATTCAGGTAAGATTTGATAAATTCTACGGTATTTCCTAGTAACGGTTCAATTTTGAATCAGGGCAAGCAAAATATTTTTTTTGTTAATTTTCTTGTTCAAACATAAATTAGTTAYGTACATATGTATATGTATTCTCGTCCCCTCTCGCGTGACATATTAGACTAGCTTACGACACATATTTTAGCTGAGGCTGTGCGACTTATAGGTAACTAAAAGTCATAAAGGAATAAAATAATATTTTTTTGTTTTTAATTTTATCAATTGCCTATTTTTTGGCTTTAGGTACTCATGGTGTAAAAATAGTGACCCGACGTTAASTTTACAATAAAATACAACAGCAAACTTTGCTTAATTTGGATGAAAACCTAAATAACTTTGAAAATTACCTATTGGCCTATTATGGTGACACACCATATAATATAAACAATAGGGSATTCTCTTGCTCTTGCAAGATTGCACTGACATAAAATGCAAAAGTCCTATATCAAGCCCCTATTGTAGAATATAGAGATATATCAATGGCTAATTCGGTCAATTTATTGAGAACTATTGTRCATGACTATTGTGAATTGGCGCACATTTTGTATTCATTCTAAACAAAAAAAATTAAGTAAGTAGAATATTTAAAATCTATTTAAAACTTACCTTCCTCAACAATTTAATGGCGTAATATGTCTTTAYGTAAAATGACAGCTAAAACACGGTTGCAATTATATTTYTACGTGTCATTGAATGAAAATAAACATGGTTTGGTCTGAMATATTTTACAGCCAAATATCTTTCTTCCACCAAGTGAAAAATTTTGTACTTCGTGCAAGGGTTTTGGAAGAGCAAGAAAATATACCTAATTGGAAAAAACCATTTTAGTATTTTAAAACAGCCATCAAAGAAATATGGCCTAAAACACACAGACAAGAAGCTGTGTTCCTTAAAACGAATGACTGACGAACGGAACATAGGAACATCCGACAAATGTTGGAAATCGACCRATATAGAGAAGATAGTTTTCAACTCGTGAGCACGCCAAGTATTTTTGGCCGTGTGAAAAATATAGCATTTCCAAATTTMTGCCACACATTTCTAGCGACAATCCTTGTGTCCTGATGATTGTCATCTCAAATGCAATTTTTCTTGGAAACTGTATAGGTTTGAACTCAAATGGCAAATCTATAGAACTCAAAGGAATTCGTACAATCATGCATTCTGACCCCTTGTATTCGATAGGTGCTTGCAGGTGGTGAAACATAATAACGACAGATCCAACTTTGAGAYGCAAATGATGCGGTGGCATACTAAGCCTCTCCAAAGAATTTAGAAACTCGACTGGATAATTTACGGCGTTGTCTTCATTGTCAAGACGATCTATCGCTTTGTATGAGCGCAAGTCTCCCGGAATTGGACTTTGAATATTCTAGTTTAAGTCAACAACATCGGTATTTGTGGCAGCTAACATTGCACGTGCACTCAAGGAATCGTACTTAGGATAAGTTGGCCAATGTTCGTTTAAATCTTCGTGATAAGTTCATCTCTCGTGAGTTGATAAACGGCATATGGAATTGATATCAAACCACCGGAAGTATCAACCGGTATTGACCCATTTCCAATTCTTAGCGTATACGATAATTGACGCAGATTTGAAAGCTGATCACCGCGAAAAGTGTGCAAACTTCAGTGGCATTCGAAATAGCTATCGCATCGTCCATCATTTGGTTCCAGTGATTATCATGTTCCAGCAATTGTAATTGCTGGCATGCTTCTCAAAAAGCTGTGCACACCATACTCATATATCTTCGACGATGCATTCTATGTATAATATCAAGTTCTCGCAAACTGTTCACTGACGAAAGTTGAGAAAAAACTCGTAAATGTTAATTTGGTTGCTGGCGGTGTTTCCACTGGCTGTACTGTATTCCCTGGTTCTTTGGCCGTTCTCCAAATTAACTTCGAGACGCATGAATTGAAAAA
>NW_017536908.1:41584-46885 GCF_001853355.1 Bactrocera latifrons | reverse complement strand
ATTTCAATCTGCAATTGATCACTTTGTGTGCAACTTTAAAAAATTTTGGAAGCAAACGAAAAATTTGAACGATTCAAATAATTGAAAAATAAAACAAAAAAAATTAAAAAAAATTGTATGGAAAAAAGTAACTTTTTGGAATTTTCCAATTTTCCGCCTATTCCTCACGAAAAGCATACATGTTTTTTTATTTCCAAACCTTTCCCGATACACACAGAACAACTTCTGAAAATTTAATCAAGATTGGTTCAGTCGTTCTCTTAGCGTTACTAGTAAACAAACATTAATTCGTTTGTATGGAAAAAAGAAAAGGGCTATTTTTAGGAGGTTTCCGGCAATTATTCGAATTTTTCTTGCCGTAAAAACCATCTTTGAACCTCAAAGAACATTAAAAAAAAATAATTGGCCAAATTGATCCAGGAGTTGCACCGCGACCTTATGYCTGTTATGCCCTCTCCTAAACACATATCTCCAGCATATTAATAAAGTCCAATATTCTGCTGGGTGCTAGTGAAGCGATGCGATCCCTATTCGTCTGGAGTTTTTTAAATGGGAAGGTTAATTACAAATTTAAATCTGCTGTGGTTGTACCCCCAATTAGCTATCTGGCATGTCGCATGCTTTTGTTGCCATTGCATTTCTCTGTCTACTCCATCTTCCTTGTAGAGCAGCTCTTTTATGGTATGAGGACCTACTGAAGAGTTCGGGTCCTATAATGTTGGTGAAAGCTGCGGAGCGGCCGAGCTCGTCAGCCAGTTCGTTACCGGCTATACCTCTGTGGCCGGGCACCCAGAAGAGGTGCACCTGGTTACGTTCCGTTAGGATATTCAGATGTTCAACTCAACCCCACTGAAGSTGTCCTCAAATTTGCCTCTGGCTATAATTACAATGTCATCTGAGTACCCTTAGCAGCTATAAGGTCGTCCACGACAAGACTCCATAGCAGGGAGGATAGTGGGCGCAGTGGGCAGCCCCTTGTTGTGTCAAGGCGAATCCTTGTATCTCCTACAGCGGTTTCCACAATTCTGATGGGCAATTCGGCATTTAACCATCTGCGCACCGGTGCTGCCACATTTCTTTTCTCCAGTGTCCTGGCTACACTCCTGTGAGACGTGTTGTCAAAGGCACCTTCGATGTCTAAGAAGGCACAAAGCATCACTTCCCTTCTTTCCAGCGTACTCTCGATCTCAGAGGTTAACTGGTACAGAGCAATATCGGTCGATCTGCCTGCTCTGTATGCATGCTGGGCAGCATCCAGGAGTGCACTCTTCAGCGCCTTCGACCTTTTTTTGACTAATTGCCCTGAAAGATTTAACCAGTGAATAGCCCTTCCTTCCTACTTTGGGTATGAAGATCATCTTAGCGGTCCTCCATAATTCAGGTATGTACGCCTTTGCGAGGCTAGATCCTGCTCTCCCTGTTGTAAAAGCGCTGAAAAAATACCATTCACTCCCGGAGACTTGAAATTCTCAACTTGACTTGTGATTATCTAATCCGAGCGAGGTGACCTGTGTTCGGTCACTGGTCTTCCCGAATTGTTTCCRGGAAGTGCGCCCGCAGAATCACCGTAGCTCTATCTTCTGCGCTGGTCGTTAATGTCCCGTCGCTTTTTTTGATTGTTAGTACTGTGTCAGCATTGCCTCTAGCCAGTGCCTTATGCAGCCTAGCTGCTTCAGGTGTGGAGGTGATATTTTCACAGAATCTCCTAAAGCTTGCCTGCTTTGCATACCTAATCTCCTTTTTATATTAATGTCGAATCTCCTTATTATATAAGGTGAGACCTCCCTTCGTTCCGCTTTGTTAAACAGCCTCCGCACCTTTTTTCTGAAATCTGAGAAATTTCTTGACTACCAGGGACAATTATATCTGTAGTCGCTTTTAGGGGAWAGCTGCAGTGATACGCGTCTATGATTGACCCATTTAGCGCAGACATCCTGCTCTCTATTCCTGGGCCGGTAACGCTATTGCCAGTCTGCCCCTCTCTTCTCAAATTCTTACTTAGCATACCCCAGAAGATATCCAAGTTTGCCTTYCGAGGATTACGTCTGGGAGGGAGTTGCTTGACCTCTACCTTTAGCGCGATCCTTATGATTCTATGATGTGACAAGGAGGAATCCGATGAAACCCTCCATTGTGARACCAATCCGATCACAGGCTGCATTACCGTCCGTCCCATTCCATGTGACGGGCATTCGCATCACATCCAATGATTAGGAGCAGCCTGTGTCTCCTATTAAGCAGTATTACACAAACAAAAAGAAACAAAAAAGTGAAATCATTTTGTGTAGAAACAATAAAAATGCTTCTACCAGATGAATCAAATACAGAATCTGATATATCAGAGGCAGAAAGTGARGAATAAATACTAAATAATTTTTTGATGTTAATCTATAACTGATAAGTAAGGCGTTAATTATTTGTACTACTTTATATATTAATTTGAAATACACACAATGATTAATGTTATTTTTACTTATATAATAAAAACATTGTAAAATTCTGAATTTCTGTTAAATTTTTTTTTTTTTTTTTTAAAACATGCTTATTATACAAAGAACAATTGCAAGTGGTAAAAAAAGCAAAATACTCTGTAAAATATCTTTGACCGAGTAAATTCCTAAAATCCACCTATGTATGTGCGTCGGTAGCAGGTTTTACGAGTATATTATTTGCGCTGAGCAAATTTGCTTGTTGTAGCTTAAGTGTTTTTTTCCACAGGTRCCTCTTGCTACTACGATCTCCCGTGTCAAATTATAGTTTTATATCTTAATTTAGCCCTTAGTTATGCCATTTTATATGTTTYCGGTTAATGGCGATTTATGGGCGTGGCAGTGGTCCGATTACGCCCATCTATAAACTCGTAATTTTTTGTACTAAGGAATTCGCATACCAAGTTTCATCACGATGTCTCAATTTTTACTCAAGTAGCATCTTGTCACTTGGATTTCAACTTTTCTTGTCATCCTGATCATTTATATGTACATATATATAACATTARTTGATAGTGCTATATCAGACATTATTGATTACACAAGATAAAATTACATACTTGTAGAGGAAGAAGATTCAGCAATTTTTGAAAATTACGAATCAGTAGAGCATTTRACAAATTAAGTTATAAAACTAATTACGAAATAATTTTAATTGGCAATTTAAGTATGGACTTTGAAATACAAATAATATAAACATTACAAAGGCAATTAAACATTGACAATAACAGACCAATAATAGGCATTAATGAATTAGGGACGGTATGGAAATGGATTTCAGATACACCTGACTATAATTAGTTTATAAAAATAAAGAACGAAGTAAAATAAACAAACCAAAGTAAATGATTTATAAAAAAGTAATAATAAACAATTTACAACAAAGATTGTTTTAAGACAAATAAACAAACTAATTACTGAATTTGAAAATAAAATACAGACTATTACATTATTAAAACCGGGAAATTTTAATCACTTAATTTGTATACATATGTATATAGCAGAAATCAAAGAAATAATAAACGAGAAAAGAATTAATGTAACAATATCCGATCTTATTGATGTTTCAGAATTTAAAAATCCACAAAAAATAACCTAATGATAGTTTATATTGAATATCAAAAGGGATTGAAAATTGTTGATAGTCTCCGGAAAATATAATATTAATAACCATACAATAGAAGGTTACATTTGAAGATAATGTAACAATAAATGATAAAAAATATGAAAATAGCACTGGAAAAAATTTAAAATATTCAAAAGAAGGGAAATTTAAGCCATTTTTTTTAAAGAATATACTGAACAAATATTGACGTAAGATTGGAAAACTTTAATATTATATGTCAACCCCAATAAAACAGGAAATAAAATGAAATCCTGGTGGACATTAAGTGCTTTATTATTGATAATCATAATAAGTTATTTTATTATCAAAGTAATAACAAACATTAAACACATTAAAAATTCAAACGAAAACGAAGAAATGTTGATAATGTTATCGACTCTAATTAAAAATTTATACTTAAGCTAAAAAGTAACCTTAATCTACCTGTGCCGTAACTTRCAATTCTGTGGAATTGCACCTTTGCGGCTCGTGGCGGATGTTCGCTTCCTGTTGTTGACGAAAATATTACTGTCAGCTATAATTTTGAATATGTTTCGTTTTAACTTATATCATTAACACATCGACAATTGGGAAGCGACCATCAGCTATCACTTTTGGCAAGCTTTAAGTAGAATTAAGCAGCACATCACCTAAGCTCTGCACCTCGCAGAAAATAATGCAGGTTTGTATCTACGTTTAAAAATAAAAGGACGGTAAATAAAAAAATCTCAATTCAGTTCTGTTTAGTGCGTTTACTCATTAGATCGAAAGTGATTCGCTTGATTTTTTTTAACTTCCCTGGTGCATTAATTTGTATACTTAAATAAAGCCCAGGGAGTAAATGTCAATAAGCCAACAGGAATACCATATAGTCTTTCTTATTTCGCTTTAAAACGACAACGACAATTTTATTATTTGACATGATAAGATGAAACAAAACATGGTACTAAATAAAACGATATAGATCCATTTTTGTTTTATAGCAAAATTGCTGCCGCAATCGAGGACATCGTAAGGACCTTTTTTACGATTCAATTCAACGATTTATTTAAATATCATACACCCAATAAATAAACATAAAAAAATAATTTAGTATTAGTAATGAATGTATTTATATATTTATAAAAAATCGGACTCATTGTTTAATATCAATATTAAAAAAATCGCGAAAATCATTGATTTTTCAGGGAGTCACACTGAGACGATCGCTTAATGTAGTCATTACAAGTATTTCTTAATTTTTTTTTTTCGTGTTATACACCAAGGAGCTATCTCGTGCATTGACCAAAAAAAGCGAAGAAAATATGGAAGTCATAGACTATCCCACTAATTGTGGTTTTAGAGCATATTTTCCGACAAATAAAATCTGCCTTAACAGTTACATCCTCATTCTAAATAAAAATCGAAATTAGATGATTGTTGATATTTTAAAAAACCTGTTTCAAGTGTTTTTGTCAGATGACGGAATTAAAATACGCTCTGTTTCAAAATATGTAGCGTACCATTCCCCTGCGAATGGTAGGCACCTTGCCGTGGTGCAGGGGCTTAAGTCGTAAGGCATATTCGGCACCCCCCAACCGGTGTGGGTGGTGTCAGTTGGCACTGCCCATGCAGGGTGCCGGGTGCCGCATGCGTGCGGCAACCAAGAGCTACCACCTCCTAATCCAGGGTGTTATGCCACTCCCGTGCCCATTGGATGATTTGCAG
>NW_017536908.1:38016-38744 GCF_001853355.1 Bactrocera latifrons | reverse complement strand
GAGACTCTAGAAGCGGAGGAGCTCACCGCCCTACAGGATCTCCTCATGGAAGAGGTGTACAGGGGTTGCAAGGACACGGTAGCCTTCCATGGGGTATACTTCAAGGGCGGGTTCATGCAGATCGACTGCAAAGACGCAGATAGCGTCAAATGGCTTCGGGAGATCGCTCCCAAGCTGACGGGCTGGAAGGGCCCCACCCTTTGCGTCAGAAGGGGGGAGGRTATCCCGATCATGCACTGCATGACGGTACTCCTCCCCAGATGCGAGGGGAAACCCTACGAGTTTGCTTTGGGGCTCGTCAGGAACCAAAACAGAGGGATAAATACCTCGGCCTGGCGGGTGGTTGACAGTAAAATGGAGGGTTCAGGCTGGAGGCTGAACTTGTGCGTGGACGACGAGTCCTACAAACTCATCCGGAAGGAGGGATATCGTCTAAGCTATCGCTTTAGTACGGTAGTCATGAGGCCCTACAAACTGAAATCAACCGGCAAAGAAGGCNGAAAAGCTCGCGAGGTACAGGGTCAGAGGCAACAGCACCTCCCCGGCCTCGAAGGTGCGTAAGGGCGCAAACACCGCATCCACCAGCAAGAGGAACAGCGGGGCTCGGGATAGCGGTCATGCAAACGGGAATCCAATCGTTAGGTCTAGCAGCGGGAAGACAGCAACCCCGGCAGCCAAACGTAAAAGCAACCAAATCACGCCACAGGAGCCACCAAACTCCAAAAAGC
>NW_017536908.1:33589-34642 GCF_001853355.1 Bactrocera latifrons | reverse complement strand
CCGGCACTTCTGCAGCAAGGTGAGCAGACTCTACTGCCACACCTTGTACATGTGATGAGAGATAGCCTGGCGCTGGCGTACATCCCTGAACCCTGGAGGATAGCTAAGGTGATCTTTATCCCGAAGGTGGGAAGGCRAGACTACTCGCTGGCTAAATCCTTTAGACCGATCAGTCTAACCTCCTTCTTGCTAAAACCGATCAGTCTAACCTCCTTCTTGCAAAAATCATGGAAAAGATCATAGACCAGGAAATAAGATCGAAGGCTCTTGTAACTGCGCCCCTGCATGCAAGTCAGCATGCGTACAGAGCAGGCAGATCGACGAACCCCGCCCTTTACCAGCTAACCTCGGAGATACAGAGCTCGCTGGACTCCGGGGAGAAGACCTTATGCGCCTTCTTAGACATCGAAGGTGCCTTYGACAACGCGTCCCACGGGAGCGTAGTAAGGGCACTGGAGAAAAGTAATGTGGCACSTACAATGCGCAGGTGGATAGAGGCGGTACTGCGCACCAGAATAGCTGAAACCACATCAGGAGGCACCAGTATTCGTCTCGGTACTACAAGGGGCTGCCCACAGGGAGGCGTGCTATCCYCCCTGCTGTGGAGCATAGTCGTGGACGAGCTGCTGGTGCTGTTGACTAACAATGGAATCCGCTGTCAGGGATTGCATTGCAATCGACGGTTAAACTTAAACTGTCGAAACTGCAAAGGCTTGCATGTGTCTGTATGACAGGAGCAATGCGTACCTGCCCTACAGCGGCACTTGAGGCCATGCTGGAGCTCACCCTGCTGCACCTAGTAATTGGTCAAGTCGCCAAGCACAMTCTGCTTCAAATGACAGCAGAGGGAACCGGCAAAGATAAAGTGATCTCGTCCCAACGCATGGAAGAGCTAAGCGGCACCATACCACTGGCTCTTCTTCCTAGGGACTACATCACCAAAAAGCTAAACTTCACAGGGATAGCTCGATCAGGTGGTACACCGACGGCTCGAAAACTTCGGAGGGAATTGGTGCAGGGGTCGCAGGACCACGTGCAAAACTCTCCATGCCT
>NW_017536908.1:26275-33424 GCF_001853355.1 Bactrocera latifrons | reverse complement strand
ATCCACCAACATGGTAGGGCCAGAACCCTTTATAGCGGTAGGTCCCCACACCATAAAGGAACAGTTCCGCAAGGATGCAGCAGTGGGTAGGGAGATACATTGGCAAMAACTTCCTGGCTTGCGTCACGCAAAGCTGCTAATGAAGGGTTACAACTTCAGGAGGTTTAAACTCATAATCAATCTCCCAAAGATAAAGTCAGGCTACTGGTCGCCTTCTACACCGGCCATTGCAAACTCAAGAAGCACTTATTTAACATGGGCCTAGCTTCTTGCGCAAATTGCCGGTTTTGCGACTGGGATTCCGAAACTCCAGAACACCTGCTAATGGATTGCCCAGCAATCTGCAGACGCAGGATTAGGGCCCTTGGATCCATGTTTCTAAATAGGGATCACATCGCCTCATTAGCACCTAGCAGAATATTAGAATTCATCAATCTGCTGGGGCTAAGTGAGACGCTGTGAGTTAATAGAGGGCACAATAGACCCTAGGTCGCGGTGCAATCCTCATTCTTTATCTTATCTTATCTTATCTTACAATGAGTAATATTTCCACGTTTTCCGTTCCCACGACAGTCGGGTCTACGAAAACCGGAACGGACTCGGATTTTTATCCGGCCAAGGACTGTCAACTCGGCAGAATTCTGCCGTTACAACAACAACAGTAATATTTTTAAGTTTAAGTTTATAAAATTCTTCTAACATATACACATAATTATAAGTATATAACTATAATTCATTACGCTTCAGAATAGAAGCATATTTTGCAAAAAGAATTTAAGTTAGGATCCGTTGTACTGTACCGTATATATGCATTTCGACATAAGATAAAAGGTTGGCAACTCTTTTTTTAGCAAAGGCAACCACCACATGTGTCAAATTGTCAGAAGAAAACAAGTACTAAACATCTGTAAACTATTATAAATAATGCAACCCTGTTTCATTGCTTTTCTAATCCTAACAGAATTTCGGAATTTTTCCAATCAGACAACAGGGGACATGAAATTTAAGCAGCAAGAGTGAAATGTCAATCAAGGATTTGCAAATTAAGTACTAATAATAATTAAAATATAGTGCATTATTCTAATTAATTGACTTCAGAAGTTTGGTAAAACTGTAATGTTAGTGTAATAAACGAAAAGGGGAATATCGCGGTGAAAACTAAAGTTCAAGGTTTGTGGCTGTTGGCCAAATAAAGCCTATATGTGATACGCTTGTTTTCCAAATTCCACTAGTTTTTGTGAAGTAATAATAGTTGCACTTGTTTTACATAGTTGTTGTGCCGGAATTAGGATAAAAAATTTGGGGAAGGATACAAATCAATTGAAGTTGTTAGTAATGGAACCGCCTTGTACATTTCATCATTGCGATGAGGCTGTGATCGCTACTAACGACGATGCCAGCGATTGTAAACGTTGTGCAGTTCGATTAGGATATTGGAAGGATGACTATATTGGATATTTTGTTCGAAATCAAGATAGAAAAGCGCCAGAGATTAATCGAGGCTATTTCGCCCGAGTTAAAGGCGTCGAAATGTGCATAGAAAAGTTTCTGAAGGTTAGTGCGCTTTGATATGCAAGCATTATTTCCTTTTTATAATACTTCAAAATTATTAAAAATATATTAAACGAAATGTATAATAAACAAAATTATAGTCCACTATGTTTTTTTACTTTAAACGTTATAAGGTTTACTATTTTAAGTTTCGTAAATAATGTCTGTTTGAACATAATTTTTACATTTTAGAAAACTGATGGAAATTGCCAAATCATAAACCTTGGGTGCGGATTCGACACACTATATTTTCGGCTGAAGGACACACCACATCAAGTGAAGAATTTTATAGAATTAGATTTCCCAACGGTTACAGCTCGAAAGTGCTATACAATTAAACGCAATAAAGCACTGCTAGCGAAAATCCATGATGAGGATGGTGAAGTTCGTCTTAGCACAACAGACTTACATGGTCCCAGCTATCACCTGATGGGCGTAGACCTACGAAATCTTGACGAATTAGACAATAAGCTGCAACAAGCAGAAATTGACTACAAACTTCCTACGATATTTCTTGCGGAATGTGTGTTGGTATACATTGAAGCCCAAAATTGTAAGAATTTACTGAAATGGATTTCTAGCAAATTTATCACTGCAGTATTTGTCAACTATGAGCAGGTACACAGTTATCTTTCTAAAGACATTTGTCGGAGGTATATGTAATATTTTTAAATATTACCTTCGATTTCAAGGTCAATATGAACGACAGATTCGGAGAAGTGATGTTGAATAACTTACGCAGCAGAGGTTGTAGTTTAGCTGGTGTTGAGTCATGCATTTCTTTGGACACCCAAATAGGTCGATTCCTGGAATGTGGGTGGAACGGAAGTCGAGCATGGGATATGGTACAGGTTTATCAAAGTATATCCCCTGCAGAGAGACAACGGGTTGAAAGACTGGAGATGCTTGATGAAGCAGAGCTTCTTATACAGTTATTCCAACATTATTGCCTTGTCATTGCTTGGATAGGTGAACTATTTCAAGACATTGAAATAACGTAAGTATTTTTCAATTACATTCGTTTATTTCATTTAGAACTTTTGGATTCCTATTTAGAGTCGAAAAGCGTATGTCATCATTGAACATCGATTGAAGGAGGTTTAGCAGTTACACACAAATTTAATGTGAACCACAAACCCAGTGTAATGCATTGTATGAAATGATGCTACTCGCCATTGCTTAGTTATCCCGGGAGAACTGGATAAACAACTGCTACTTTTGTAAACGTTATTTTTATATTAAATGGAAAGTTTTATGGCTAATTGTGTAATTTAAAATTGAACTATTTAAAATATAGTTTTCCTGTTTGTAAGATATAAGCAATGAAATAAATAATTTATATGTAAAAATTTTTAACCATCCAAAACAAAAAATCCATGTTACAATATTTCTAAGTGTTAACAAAATTTTTCTTATGTTTACTTCCACAACTTCTTAACATCATATTTTTTCTCCATCCAAGTATTTATCTTAATGTGTGCGGTGGTAATCACTTAACAAAATAATCAAAATTAATACTGATTAAGCTGATGAGTTTAAAAATCAATTCGATATAGTATATGTATATGTGTATATGTAAGAGAATATTTTGAAGATAGTTTCGAAAACTCCTTAAATAAAAGTGTTTGCGTTGTAACAGGTGTGGATATTATTAAATTATTTGTGTTTAAGAGCATGTCTATTATTGCTCTAGAAAACATTTCTCTAATTTGAGGAATGCTGTCGAGTTGATAGGGCTTGGCCGCTATGTATTCTAACAATATGTTGCAACTCAACTGTTCAAGAGCGGTTTTCTACATTGTTTTACAATTTGTAGAGTTTGAATACATTGAATACCTTTAAAGAAAATATGATCACTTCAGATAACTTAATAATTAATCAAAACTACATTCGATGTAATTAATTTTGCAGCCTCGTTGAAATTTTAGCCTTTCTTAAGCTAATATGAATCTTTACATGTAAATCGCTATATTACAGTTTTAAAATTTTTTTAAAACGTCAAATTTTGGAGAGAAACATTAAAAAAAACAGATTTTTAACGCTGTTAGGGTGCCTACATAGTGGACTTTCAAAGCAGAGCCAAGCACATACATAGCTGATTTCGATCAGCACGGATCGATTGTTGATGACAATCAAGGGGGTTCAGGGTGTCATCAACTACGCAAAATCTTCCAAATCCATTTGCCCTGATGGAATCAACAAACTAATGCTAAAGCATCTAGGCTCGACGGGAGTAAAATATCTCACCAAGRTCCTCAACCTGTCACTAACCACTCTTCAAATACCCGATGTGTGGARAGTCGGAAGASTGGTCCCACTACTGAAACCTGRGAAACCCGCCAACAAAGGGGAATCTTATCGCCCGATAGGTTTTCGTAAAGGGAAATCCACAATAACTAATTTGCTTGAATTTGTATCACATGTATCAACGGGTTTTAGGGAGAATAAGAATACTGATGTTATATACACAGATTTTAGTAAAGCTTTTGATAAAATAAACCATTCAATTCTTTTGAATAAACTTGATCTTCTTGGTTTTCAAACAATATTTCTAAAATGGGTTGCTTCTTATCTTAGTAATAGARTTCAACAAGTCATATTTAACGATACTGTTTCCGACATAATCAATGTTCCTTCAGGCGTTCCTCAAGGTAGCCATCTTGTACGAATTCTGTTCTTGTTATTTATTAATGACATATACTCTGTTGTTTTTTTTTTTTCAAAAGTTTTCTTGTATACTGACGATGTAAAACTTTTTAAATCATTCACCTCGAATAGCGATGATAGATGTCAGTTACAAACAGACTTAAACTACCAAGTTTCTTGGTGTGTTAGAAATGACATGCCATTGAACCTTAAAAATGTAAAACGATGTGCTTTTCACGTAGATCTGTAGACCCTACTTCATACGTAATACAAAACTTTAGGTTGGAGCAAGTATGCAGTTTTGTTGACTTGGCAGTAACTATGGACCTCAAACTCAATTTTAATCGTCACACATCTTCCATGGTTTTTAAAGCTAAAGGTGCTCTTGGTTTTGTTAAACGTTGGTCTAAAGAATTTAGAGATCCGCTTACCACAAAAATTCTTTTTACATCTTTGGTGAGCCCTATATTAAGTCTCGTTTAGTTAGTAATGGATCAATTCCATTTTAAAAGCACCGTCAATTTGTACGGAGAAAGTCTTATAGTTAAACGAGATCCTAAATGTAGTTTTTTTTATTTATTATTAATTAATAATTTATTAATAACGTATTTTTTTGTATCAAAAATTTGTAAAATCGGTCAAGACTTCCCGTAGCGCTCATATATTTAAATAATAATATAAAACTTGAATTTGTAACCGATGATCTTTATGAAACTCAGAATATTTTTCTGGTAATATGACGTTATATAAAAATCAGGGCAAAATACTAATATACGATTTTTAAATAATTTTTAGAAAACAAAAAAAAAATAAATAATAGATTTTTGCTGATTGAATGTGGTTCAGCAAACTATTTTTTTAATTTTATCTTTACATTTAGTATATTAAATAAGTTATGAACCACTTACATTCCAAACTTAAAATTCATAATTTGCTCCCAACAGGTAGGACATCATGTACTATTGCGGTAAACTGAATTTTACAGCCCTATTCTGACAAAACCTCACAATCAATTGGTTTGTGAGGTTTACTGTCAGGTGTATTTTGTGAGSTTATTCTTTCTCAAACCTCACAATAAAAAGCACAAACCACTTACCACATGAGTTGAAAAGCACTTTCTTGTGAACCAGCTGGTTTACAAAAGCTAACAAAACAAAATTAAGAAATGGACAACCAAGGAAAGTAAATAATTTATTAAATTTGATGCCTATACAATAATTAAATTTTGTTTAAGTTTTTCGAAATGTTAGGAGCAGCTTCACAGCATATTTTTTAAACATAATAGATTTTTGTTTGCACATGTATCAAATAATACATACATACATATTTACAAATAAAATATTGTCTAAATTATTCAAACATAAATTTGTATATTTTTCTTATTCCTACTCAGAAGGAAGGTATTGTTACAGGTAAATGCTTATATTTATAATAGATGACGCTTTTGGAATACTTCCTCCATTCTATTTAAATAAAAGTAATTGCAAATTTATTTAAAAAAAATATTAACAAAACAAACACAACCGATTTGGCATTGTGAAGTAATTGTGAGCATTTGTGCTTTAGAAATTAATCGGGATAGTGGTGATTTTTGTGAGGGCACGAGAATTAGGAATAGAGTATATGTAGGTTGGATTGATCAACTAAATCTGCGGTATCTTTATGTAAATGGATTAATTCCAGAGTACTTTGCCAGACAATATCTTGACTTAAGTAATTTATTGGAAGAGATCGAGACTAACAAAAATACAAGTATAAGGATGTTGAAAAGCTATTGGTATTGGTATTGTTGCTTTGCTCATACGCCTACAGCTACCAGTGGAGAGAATTGCTAATTGGTATTAATTCACCCTACAAGTTATACAAGTTGTGAGCATATTGTTGGAAATTAATTCATAGCTATCCGCTCTAAAGGTGGCTATTGAAATACATTATGAATTAGGATAGTAATTCAGTGCACAAACTGTTCTTTGGGTGCTACGTGATCAGGATTTTAATTATTTGATTTGATTATAAGAAAATATAAGAAGCCTACTTGCTTTCAGCAAGGAGTGTGTCAGCGAGGATTCTGACTTAAAGTAATTTTTAGACGAGTCAAAATTTAATATATTTGGAGAGTTGAAAGACGCATACAAAGCTAAACAAAGATTGAAAGCGAGGACTAAGGTTGTTGTGATAGTGTGTTGGTTCCATTTCTATTCGAAGCGCAAACCAACCATACATATATGGAATCTTCTCATATACTAATTGTGAAAGTTATTGAATGTTTTTGGGCTTTGCTAGACAGAAACATCCGTAACACAAACTTCTAACAAAGCTGAGTTAAAGGAGGCACTCCTGAAGGGATGGCAAAAAGTCACACCCGAAAATATGAAAAAAGTTATCACACACCACATTAAAAATTCAAAAAATAATACATTTTACGATTCTCTGCTTAAAAATATGTAAGCTTTGACGTTAATTACACACACATAAAAAACCTTGTGCTATTAAAAAACTTGACATTTTTTGTAAAATTTATATGAATGAAGTTTTTTAAAAAGCAATGGCAAAACCTCTAACGACATTTCTAGCATTAAATCTTCACTAGGAGACGTCTTAACTTCTTCTTCTTGATTGGCGTAGTCACCGCTTACGCGATTATGGCCGAGTTAACAACCGCGCGCCAGTCGTTTCTTCTTTTCGCTACATGGCGCCAATTGGATATTCCAAGTGAAGCCAGGTCCTTCTCCACTTGGTCCTTCCAACGGAGTGGAGGTCTTCCTCTTCCTCTGCTTCCCCCGGCGGGTACTACGTCGAATACTTTCAGAGCTGGAGCGTTTTCCTCCATCCGGACAACATGACCTAGCCAGCGTAGCCACTGTCTTTTAATTCGCTGAACTATGTCAATGTCGTCGGATATCTCGTACAGCTCATCGTTCAATCGAATGCGATATTCGCCGTGGCCAACGC
>NW_017536908.1:3545-24910 GCF_001853355.1 Bactrocera latifrons | reverse complement strand
ATGCTCTGGGCATCGGTGACTAGATCACCTTTGGGAGTTCTACAAGAGTATGCTCCGGTCTTGAAACCTTCTGTAAGCCGCCGCATTTTTTTCTAGAATTTTCGAGCATTACCCCTGTCGGCCTGCTTATCAAGCTCTTCGTATTCACGCATTTCGGCTTCTTTCTTTTTCTGTCTGCCAATGCCTCTCGCTTGCCTCTTCAACTCTCGGTATCTATCCCATCCCGCACGTGTTGTGGTCGATCGTAACGTTGCGAGGTAGGCAGCCTGTTTTCTCTCCGCTGCGACATGGCACTCCTCGTCGTATCAGCTGTTCTTTTGCACTTTCCAAAAACCAAAGGTTTCGGTTGCAGCTGTACGTAGGGAGTTTGAAATGCCGTCCCACAGTTCCCTTATACCGAGTTGTTGACGTTCCAAGCACTCATAAAAGGCATCCTTGCTCACATCGTCGTTCTCTTCCGTCGGGGCGTGGGCGCAAATCAGCGATATATTGAAGAACCTCGATTTAATGGGGATTGTGGCTAGACGTTCATTCACCGGAATGAATGATAGTACTCGGCGACGGAGTCTCTCTCCCACCACGTATCCCACACCAAACTTGCGCTCCTTTATATGGCMACTGTAGTAAATGCCACAAGGACCTACTCGTCTCTGTCCTTGTCCCGTCCATCGCATTTTTTGGACGGCGGTGATGTCAGCCTTTATTTTTACGAGGACATCAACAAGCTGCGCAACGGTACCTTCCCAATTAAGGGACCGGACATTCCAGGTGCATGCCTTCAATTCGTAGTCCTTATTTCGTTTGCCATGGTCGTCATCAAAAAGTGGGGTCTCTCATCCGAGGCTGTTGTTGCGTTTTCATTGGGGGTGTTTTTTTTTTTAAGTGGCGGGTCCCAAACCCAGCGCATAACCCTATGCAGGGGATATTTCGCCTTCTCRCTTTAGCTGTTGTTCTTAGGCTACCGAGAGGATACTTGGTCAAGGACCGGAAGTCGTGAGCTGCTTGAGTCATATGTAAAAGAATCGTTTCTGGCCACTCCCAAGTGAATGGCGATCAAAGAACTTTCCTCACTTGCGTGAACCGTAGTAAAATAAAAGAAGAATCTTGACTAAGAAAAGTATGTAAGGAATATTTAACAATTTCCCGCAACAAAGCTTTTGACTTTAACTAAAGTTTCTAATATCAATATATTATTTACATTAAATATGTATGTGTACATAATTGATTTACATTATTCTTTTCCTATTATTGAATATCGAATTATGCACAGTGTTGCACGTTAAAAAAAGTCAACCAGCGTAGTTATTTTAATTAATGAACATAAGAGCGATTCGAACAGTATCTTCAGTTCCAGAGGTCATAGGCGCGTGAAGCACTAATTTAATTTTAATTGGTGGGTCAAAAAAAAGTCGACCGTATTTATTGTCATTGAAGAAACTACATGCTGTTTAGTGCTGAACAAAGGGCATATGTAAGTATATTAGTAATCGCAGTATAAAGGCGTTTGCATAATTTCTAATTATTTCACTTAAATATGTATGTACATATATAAGTGCATACTTGTATGAATGTCTGAAATTACGTGCAGTATTTCAGCAGAAGGGTTCTTTCAAATGAGTTTACTTACATATATACATAGATACCTACATAGTACATACATAAATCACACATCAACATTTTCCCAAGTTAAGTTGTACTTATTTGGTGAAAGAACCTGCCTCTCACACAATAAGAACTTCTTCTTTCTACATCATAAATTTTTGTCTTCGTATTAACTTTGTAAACATTATTATTCTTTTAATTAAATTTCTTCCTACGAGACTTACTTGGRTATTGGGCTAAAACAATTTGATTGATTGAGACATTGAGTCATATGTAAAAAAGTTAATTGCTTTATTTAACCATTTAGTTAACCATCAAACTTGAATTACTTGATTTTCTAAATTAAGATCATTTAAATTATCGTTTTTAATAGCACACTTACCTAGAATATATGTATATAGTACTATATGGGTCACGTGCAGTCCGTAAATCTCCCGGGCCCGGAGTTCTAAGGAGAGTCCGAGCTCTGTAAATACTTATTTCCCCTAACAATTCGCAACAATGCCATTATGAGTTAATAACATAAAAMTTCAATATCATTAATTAACAATACTTACATGTAATGTTATAGTTTAAAATCTTCTCAGCGGTCAACGTCAAGGTTAAAAAATCAATTTCAGATCTGCATCAATGTCTCTTCCGGACGCATTATCCGATCAATATCAATTATCATAAGGCACGTGTATGTTATGTATGCCACCGAAAACATGTTATCTCCACAAAAAAAACAATAGTTTGATAGGAAATTTATATTTTTAAAAATAAAAAAAATTCAGGTTCTATCCAGCGTATTGTATGAAAGATTAAAGCCCGCCGTCACCAAACTGATTGGAGCTGTGGCTTTAGACCTGGAAAATCAATAACCCGGCCTTTATGCCGCGATGTCTGAATTTGGTATGCCCGCAAAACTAATACGGCTGTATAAACTGACGTTGAGCAGCACCAAAAGCTCCGTCAGAATCGGGAAGGACCTCTCCGAGCCGTTCGATACCAAACGAGGTTTCAGACAAGGCGACTCCCTATCGTGCGACTTTTTCAACCTGCTGCTGGAGAAAACAGTTCGAGCTGCAGAACTTAATCGAGCAGGTACAATCTTTTATAAGAGTGTACAGCTGCTGGCGTATGCCGATGATATTGATATCATCGGCCTCAACACCCGCGCCGTCAGTTCTGCTTTCTCCAGACTGGACAAGGAAGCAAAACAAATGGGTCTGGCAGTGAACGAGGGCAAGACGAAATGTCTCCTGTCATTAAACAAACAGTCGTCGCACTCGCGACTTGGCACTCACGTCACTGTTGACAGTCATAACTTTGAAGTCGTAGATAATTTCGTATATCTTGGAACCAGCGTAAACACCAGCAATATTGTCAGCCTGGAAATCCAACGCAGGATATCTCTTGCCAACAGGTGTTACTTCGGACTGAGTAGGCAATTGAGAAGCAAAGTCCTCTCTCGACAAACAAAAACCAAACTCTATAAGTCACTCATAATTCCCGTCCTCCTATATGGTGCATAGGCTTGGACGATGACAACAACAGATGAGTCGGCGTTGCGAGTTTTCGAGAGAAAAGTTCTGCGAAAGATTTATGGTCCTTTGCGCGTTGGCCACGGCGAATATCGCATTCGATGGAACGATGAGCTGTACGAGATATATGACGACATTGACATAGTTCAGCGAATTAAAAGACAGCGGCTACGCTGGCTAGGTCATGTTGTCCGAATGGACGAAAACACTCCAGCTCTGAAAGTATTCGGCGCAGTACCCGCCGSGGGAAGCAGAGGAAGAGGAAGACCTCCACTCCGTTGGATGGACCAAGTGGAGAAGGACCTGACTACGCTTGGAATATCCAATTGACGCCACGTAGCGAAAAGAAGAAAAAAATCAATATTTCTGAGTGAATTTGTGGAATTGTAAACAAAGAAAAACATATTTTAGAATATGTTAACAATACGCTATCGAGCCCTACAATACGTWAACCCTCAGTGCTTCAAAAAAAACACTTCACAAATTATTTTTATTACAACGCAGCGATAATTACCCGATCAACGGATTAATTTAAATAAAAAAAGCTAAGGAATTAAGCAAGCGCAACTTAATGTTTTTTGTTAACCATGGGTGGGGTTATTTCCATCGTAAGGGAAAAATTTGACGGAGCTTGGAGGCCGTTCAAAACTAAGATATAAGCTAAATATTTGAATTGAAACATTATGTAATAAGTTTGGTAAGCGTCATCTCGTTTTCGCGATTTTATCTCTAGCAAATGCCAAGGAATTGTCAGAACCCGTAGCAGTTAAAAAAATATTTTAAAGTACATACAAGTATTTCTAAGTGCATGATAACCAGTTGGAGAGCCAAGCATTAATAATCTGAAAGTTTTCAATGTTGGTTAATGTGAGAGGAAGCCATAAACGAACTGAGTACTAAGCGTACACTCAGAGGAGAGTGCTAAGTTCAATCAGCAAGCACTGCAACTTAGCATTAGCAACTGAGAGTAGCAAAGAAAAACAATTAGGCAAATACATATATGGCAGTGTTATAACCAGCTATTCAGTTGGAAATTACTCGCGTCAAACGACAGTAGAGCTTGTAAGTAAAACGTTAACGTGTCTAATTTATTTGGTAGTTTGCGACTTTTTTATTAAAATATAATTTGATTGCGAAAAGTTAAAAATTATTGAATTAAATTTCACTGAAATATTGAATAAACAACGGTATGCCTCTATAAGGTATCGAAACGGTGAATAATTTTCTACAATATCAAACACATACCAAAAATAGTAACAAAGTCTTTGTGTTAACAAAACTGCGCTATGTGTATGGAATAGTGGCTAGTGAGAGTGCGTTGCGTGTGAATACATATAATATTTATATGAATTGGTCTGTGTGAATTGACGTTATAAACATATGGAAATAAAGTTGTGTTACCAGTGAATATAGTCAACCCTTTTCATGGAATGTTGTAACTTTTGGTTCATCGCGTTGGCCAATACACCGTGGCGACGTCGATGCTGCTGTTAGCAAGAATCAAACAAGTGGGACTCAGTGCATTACTAACAGCGCTGCCCAAGCGATCGCAGTCGTGAATTTAAATGTGTCACAGTTTGTGTATGTGATTGTGCTTTTGTAATTCGTAATGTTAAACTTAAAGAAAACGCTGTCAACAAAGGCGATTTTAACGCTATTTTGGGCGTTGCCGCAAATGCTTACGGTGCTCCGGTTCTACAATTTCGCTTGAAACAGAGGTAACTCTTTTATTAACACATATGTACACACACACATCTGCACATGCGTGATCGAAACAACTAGTTTATAGTTTTGAAAAAATTGTTATCATTAATACAAGTGGTCTGTACCACCACTTCGTAAAGAAAGTATATTAAGTGAGTGAATAAACATCCATTACTTTATTTTGTTTAATGGCGAAGTCTAGAAGTATTTGTAAAGTAAAGATAAACCTTAAAGCTATAAAGGTGTATGCACATTCATATGAATGTTTAAATGAATATATCAGTATGTTGACAATGCTAATTCCCAACACAACTGCGATTGATATACGGCAGCGAAGTTGTGAACCATAGACAGCGGCAACATGTTCACTATTTGTATGGCACATTGTACACATATGTACTATATAAGTACATGCATACATACATTTGTTACACTTATATATAAATAAATACATGTCAAAATGGAAATTATTTCAATAATTAATTATTTAGCAAATTAAAGTTACACCAATTAATTTATATGAACACAATATCCGTATAAATTAGGCATAAACGTTCGCAGGTGTAATAGTCTTTCCAAATATAAATGTACTGAACTAATTCACTACATACTGTTTCAGATTTGTAAACTCTTACAATATGCTGCACAGATTATCAAAATTCTGCGTACCTAACGAGTGTTCTTAACAATTTTAACTATCCTAGATGATTATATATTCCGGTCCGTTAATCCAGGAAGTTGATATACATACATACATATAAACTAAACTCGCTTTGAACATGAATTTCTGGCACTTTCTTTTAATAATAATACTCGAATTAATTCAAATAAATTGGGAGCATAACATTTTATAAATACTTTTATGTCAGAGTTTGTAAATAGTCCAAATCAAACCACAAACGATTTACTACCCATTTAACACAATACTAAATCCCTTGAGATTCTTTTACTTTACAGCATATAAATCTTCCATAAATAGTGCCTTAAAGGTATCTCTCATCTAAAAATGGTCGTGACCGATACATAACGATTCTAACCATACCGGCAGTATCGTTCTTACCAATATTCAGAGAGAATTTCTATGTAAAAATAATGTACCCGGGATAAAAAGCTCTCATACTTCACCCAACTCGCATATAACTAATATAAGAATTTTCAAGCTTCCGAAAAAGAAGGAATCGATCTTCACATTACCACAGTTTCACTATACATATTTACTTGCGTCATTTCAGCATAGCATATTAGGGCGTTTATATAGACCCATATGGTTGCTATTTAATTGGAAATGTATTGGCATATCGGTATAAATCTTGGTCTAAATATCATATCCCTAATATATACTTAATAATACTTCAAGATTCTCTGCTTGACTTTCTGCCAATGTACCGAATATTTGAGTTCGCAGCACTCAGCTCTTTCTTACATGTGTCTCATAAATTCGTAGTAGTTATTAATCTTTTGTCCGGTATTAACTCCCTAATATAATTGTAATAGAATTATAAAGGTATAACAAAATGTTCAGAATGAGATAACATATTGATTTCGGTGGCTTATAGTATATGTAGCTTGAGTCTTACAAGTTCCAAATTGCTATTTCAGACGGGAAAATTACGCTAACAAAACAGTAGTAACCAATTTAAATAGAAACTGTTACTTGGTACAAAAATCAAGAGCTATTAGATTGTGAAATGCATATCATAAAATAATAGTTACCGTCTCCTTATTTATAATGACATAAAAAATACACCGAACTAAGAGTTTTTTGATTGTCATACAATTGGAATATATTTTCTGATCTTAAATCTTGAAAAATTAAATCTCAGTGTGAATTTTTTAAAAAGTCGATTTTTTTTTGTCGCATTATCGGATACTATACACTATAATAAACATACTATCAAAAATCAAAAGAAAAAATTTAAGTCGATATTCAAAGTATATCTCGAATCTTTAAACGCGTTTTTTAAAAAACGAGTTTCGAAGATATCTAGTTTCAATTTAGAGCGAACATTTTTAACGTCATTCTCAATCGCATTTTAGAAGATTTAGTTATTAGTCACAAAATGAGACAGTTTTTTTTTACAATGGCAAAAAGTGCATTTCAAGTTTTAATAAAAACAATGTTTTCTGATGATAAAAACACCATTGTTGTAAGAGTTGTTAAGGTTTACAGTAAATCTTTGGTATATAACTAAGCGTTACTAGGTTGATTGAACATGTCCTGAAGTTATTAAATAAAGTAAGTTTGCTATGAAGTTTGTAACGCGCAGAACGATACGTCGAAGACCCTACAGTATATTTAATGATCAGTGTGACGATCGGAGTCGATTGAGCCATGCCGTACGCGCACTAATCTCTCAGCTTTAGAGATAACAATCGGAAGTTTTACACTCGTTCATTACTTTCGAACAATTAGAGCATATAGCTGTCATACACACTGAACGAACAAATTTAAGTTCATTTATAATTAGGTTTAGCCCAAGTGAATGGCGCYYAGAGAGATTTTCTCAATTGCGTGAACTTTTAGACATGAYTCTATCCTTCAAATTGTCCAATAAAAACTGGCTAACTGAGGTTGCGAAAAACGTGATATGTCTGATTGACCAATCAATTATATCTTGGACTATGATGGATACAAGTTGAGGAATTGCAACTAAATTCTCAATGAAAGGATGGATTATTCAAACCAAGATCACAATCATATTCTGTCACAATATATTCTATGGACAAAAAATTAAACCGAATTATGGTACCGTTTAAYGAAATTTAAGTTTTGTAAAAATAAAATGTATTTTCTGAAGCCACATAGGTATGTTTCTGCTCTGACCCAAAGTTCATTTCATAATCAAAAACCGGTGAAATTAAATTCCGATAATAGTGCGAATGATAGTGGCACTCTTAATACGGAGTTTACGAAACATAGTTGAATAATATTACAATACATTACCATAATATAGTTTTATTTAATATATGGTATTAAAAAGTAAGGAAAGGGTAAGTTCGGGTGTAAACGAATATTTTATACTGTTGCAACTTGGAGGAATGAAAGCCAGGGAAATAACTTAAGATYGAAACGAGATAGGTACTAACTGTATGAGAGCGGGCTAAGTAACGACTCCATTTTATCTATTTTTGCTTATCCCACATACTTTTTATATGCCAYATACTCAAAAAATATTCCCTGGGCTTCATTAAGGTACCTTACATACAATCCTACTATAATRATTAGTGGCCTTTCGTCTCGATTTTGATGTTTACCTTAGTATTATGCAACGAATAGACACACTTTGTCTTAAGTTGAAAATCATCTTCGAGTATTTTAATATCCTTTACGAGATTTTCAATGTCTATAGACATCCAAGGTGTTTAAAATATAATTAAGTTACCATATTAGCTATATGAATGCATGAATGCTTAACATAAGATATATGGATACATTTCTGAATTTAACCGTCTGATTTTATTCTTCGCCACTTTTTGAAAACAATAATACAAAATAACTTTAATCTTTATTTTCAGATATTTAGTTACGATAAGAACTTTTTCCATTCACTCGAAATACTAGTTATTTATAAAGCTATCAGTCTGATTGTAATAAACGACAAAAGGCGTCAGACCTTTTCAAAATATATAATATGTTCACTAAAAATAAAAGGACACATATATATACCAAAAAACGGATGTGTAGAAATCACCACATAATCGACAATGAAGCCCAAAAAACTGTCGCTCAATTGTCTAGAAGTACAAAAGTCATTCGAATTCAAAATTTTAAATATCGTGATAAACTGAAGATTACTACAATGTTAGTCATAGCTTTCTATTTAGTATTAAGCAACGTTTGTGGCATCAACGCGCAAACTCGCGATCCACGGTTCTTTTCACGACCCGGCGTCAATGATTATAATTGGCCGAATCCAGGTGATCCAGATTACAGGTAAAGTACAAATCTAGCTAAAAATAAAATAATATAGACTCTAGTTAACCGCTTTTAATTATCTAGAACATACATATTTAATGATCGCCGGTATGGACATTACTTACCTAACGGTTACGGTACGAACTATCCTGGTAGAAATTCACCTGGGCAATATCCACAGGGCATGCCCAACGAAGATCGATTTCGATTTGATCCGGTAAGTCGTTACACCATAGATGAAAGAAGATTTTTATCGACAAGTTTAACGAACAGGACAGACATTATTACCTCGCGAAAAAACCTCAGGAAATTATCTACCATAGATAAATTTAATTCTGGGAGGTTAGTGATATAATAGATAATCTAATAATAATATTATCAAATTTATGGGTTAAAATGATCCTATAGGTACTTGSAGAGAAAAATTTCCCTGAAAGGCATAATTTTTAGCTTAATAATAAAAGGTAATTTCAATAACAATTCACGTGTTATATTTTTATTAATTAATCCTCATTGCATTTGAAATCTCACCTGCTCACTCCCCATATAACGCTACTGTTAAAAACTACTAAAACAGCGATAAATCAATAACTAAATACGCAAGACGCTTCATGGGAGCTGGTGTGAAAATTGGACGATGGGCGTGACATCGCCCACTTTTTGGTGAAATCCCATATCTCGGGATCCGCTCACCAATTTAGACAAAATTTAGTACGTAGCATTCTTCTTAATTTCTTAAATTCGTATATCAAATTGTTGATCAATGTGTRATACATATAAATAAACTTAAAAGATAATCGTTTTATTAAAATGGTATGTCTGTATGTCAAAAATGGGTTGAATCGGGTCAATACTTCCCTTAGCCYCCATATACTTAATACAAAGAGTTTCGAACTTCGRGGTGACTTTGTACAACATATATTGGCCAATATGTGAGTTAAAATATATAAATATGAGCGAAARCTTGGCTTGGCCTCTACRTAACTAATGTCAGGATTTTCGGCTGACTTTACTGTACATATTAAAGTATTTAATTGGCTTTGCAAGTTGCAAGAGTATAAAATGTTCGATTGCACCCGAACTTAGCTATTTCTTACTTGTTTAATTTGTAATCAANTTAAAGTATTTAATTGGCTTTGCAAGTTGCAAGAGTATAAAATGTTCGATTGCACCCGAACTTAGCTATTTCTTACTTGTTTAATWTGTAATCAATTTTTTAACGGAGCAGTTGACTTTTTTTATTTTATTTCTTTTGTTAGATCCTTACCATTTTCATGTGTGTATTAATGAGCTCTTGCAGATCCGTTGCATCATTATAATTCATCTTTCTGCTTTCATTTTTTCCGAGAATCCACTTCTGGTGTTAAATATCTTCCCATACACATATATAATTGGTCATTACCATCATCACACTATCTATGTCCCAATTTTTAATGCCATTTACTCTGAGRACCCCATGGACAAATGAATTTAGGTTATAATTAGATTTCCTATTCCATTTTATAACCATTTTTGCAAATGGTAATTTTTACTCTAATGGCATACACCCGYATACAAATATTAACGTTAAACATATTAAGTTTTCAGTGTCAAATTAATTCAATTAGCAAAGACAGAAACACAGTTTTACAACAATAAAGATATTKTGTGTATTTATAGCATATGGATGTATGTATATAATAAAAAAATTATACAGCTGCTCAGCAATTACTGTCAGCGAATTAATAGGATTTTCTAATAGTAAATTTCATGTATGTACATAAACTTCAAGACTCTTGCACGTAGGCATAGTGTATTTGTGTTTTAACGAAACAATACAGCTACAAAACTGTAGCTTACTGATAGTAGTGATAAYCCAAGATTGATTTCAAATTTATCAGTATATGTACATATATTACAAGTAGTATGCCRAAGTTTTCTCATTCAACTTCTAAATTTGTCTAACTGTGTACTAATGTGGGCAAAAAATAGCAAGACTTTTTAATTTAATAGTATATATATATTTTTTTTAGGGTGGTATGACTTTCAGTAAATCTGTGCCAAAAATCACATCAAGATAATCATTAGTGTTCAGTAAACGCTTGTCATTCTAAAGTACATAAAGTGCATTCGGCGATTTTTACGATGAGTGATATCGTTCAACAAAGAAGTTCTATTAAATTTTGTGTACGGTCTGGAGCCGAAAGTGTTTTTGACATCTTACTGGTGTCGTCAGTGAAAACCATTTTGCAAAAGCAAAAGTAAAAAAGTGAAAGCACGATTTTTTACAAAATCATTCAATGTTTTTGGAAAACAGCGTCGCGAAGCGTASGTAAAAATATGTTGAAATTATGGACAGTCCTCTCTTGGTTTTTGAGTCACGATAATGCACCGTCGCATATTGCAATTGATCATCATGAGTTTTTCGCGAAATTTTCAAGTAATATCGTGCCGCAACTGTGACTTCTAGCTATTCAGCAAAATCAAACGGCCGCTCCGGAGAAACCGTTTTAAGTTAATAGAAGAAATTACTGTCCGCAATGTAGGCTATTCCGGAAATAGATGGGAAAATCGTACAAGTGTATTGGGGCCAAGTTAGATAATTTGAGGGGAGCCGACATAGAATTTAAAGAATTAATTAAAAAAAAAAATTAATTATGAACACTTACCATTTTTTGCTGATTATTAGTTTTTGATTACTGTATCATTTTTCAGGCAAAATACAATAATATAATAGATAAAGGGTCAAAGCCGAATTTATGAAATACTTAAAAATTATATAACATAATTTTGTATATTGTGTTAAGCTTAGTTGAATTCTTCGCTTTCTGATATTCCAAGTTATTTTAATTTAACTGACAAGTGCTGATTGAAAGTGGCAAGACGCCTTAAAATGATATATATATATATATGAAAAGCTTTTCCCTACCGAATACATAATGTTTGCCATTGTCTTACTAGGCATCGACCCAGGTAAGGCGAAAATTGCTGATTTCGTCAGTGRTATGATTTCCTTGCCACTCAGAGGCGCCACTTTATTTTCTGTAGACGTTAATATGATTCTATCTATTTTTCAAACTTATGAAAATGGACATTTGTTATGTTTGACACTGAGCACAGCATATATGAATGATTTTAATTTGGAAATTGAAATAATTGAACCGCAGATCAATGAGCCATTTGATCCCGTTCATCATGAAATGCTTAAAATCTATGACAACTTAATGATTCATACAGCAAACGTATATACACAATTTAGTATTTACACATAAATTATTTGGATATTCATCATTTAATTAACATTCATTATACAGAATAACMCGAATGCAGCGCATACGCCCTTCCCTGGAATTTTGGCCGGCTGGCGTGAAGATTTACAGGGCAAACAACGACGTGACTCGCTGACATTAGATCGCGATGTATTTGTCACGACCAATTATGGCCAAGTGCAGGGCTTCAAAGTTTACATGTATGACAACCCTGATCCCAAATCATTCTACAGGCCATACCATTCAACTATCGATCGGGTGATGGGCGAATGTTCGGTTTTCTTGGGCATTCCTTACGCCTTGCCCCCCACATTCGAAGGTCGCTTTAAGCCACCTCGCTTGCACCGTGGATGGCAGTTGTTACAAGCTGTTGACTATGGACCTGCATGCCCACAACCGGTACGGTACACTGGCGCTACCAAGGGTATTATGGATATGGATGAAGACTGCCTTTACTTGAATATTTTTTCCCCAAAGGTAAGCATCTGTCCTAGATGCATTAACATACTTATAAATATGTATGTACATACTCGATTTTTTACAGACTGGTGCTGGCGTCGCTCAAAAATATCCCGTTATGGTGTATATTCATGGAGGAGAATTCGTGCATGGCGCTTCGAATCACTTCCAAGGTCATATTCTCGCTTCCTTCTATGATGTGATTGTTGTGACTATAAATTATAGGCTGGGTGCGCTTGGCTTTTTATCCACCGCTGATGAAAACTCGCCTGGCAACTATGGCATATTAGATCAAGTTATGGCGCTGAAATGGATATATGATAATGTTGAATTCTTCAATGGTGATCGTGATTCGATTACATTGTTTGGTCCTGGTGCAGGAGCAGCCTCAGCTGGGCTGTTAATGGTTGCACCGCAAACTAAGAACATTGTGAAAAGAATTATTGCCCAATCAGGTGCAGCCATGGCCGATTGGGCGCTAATTCAAGATAAATATCGTGCACAGAATACCAGTCGTGTATTGGGGCAACTACTAGGCTGTTCCATCGAATCGTCTTGGAAATTAGTAAACTGTCTACGCACTGGACGCAGCTTCTATGAGCTAGGCAATGCGGAGTTTCCCCCCCAAGTGGGCACTTTTGCTTGGGGTCCAGTTTTGGATCACAATTTCACAATCCCTGGTGATGATTGGTATGAAGGTTGGCGAGAAAAAGACTGGCGGTTCCTTACACAAACGCCAGAAAGCCTCATACGTCAGGGTCACTTTAATCGTGGTATACAATACATGACGGGAGTGACGACGCAAGAGGCAGCCTTTTTTGTAGCACAAAATGAATCGTTAGCACCTTATTATGAAATCGATGGCAATTTTTTTGATCAAAAAATCCGCGAACATGTCTTTCGCTATAATTACACACTGAACCCAAACGGCGTCTATGAAGCCATCAAATATATGTATACCTATTGGCCAGATCCGAACAATAATTCCATAATACGTGATCAATACATTAATATGCTTTCCGATTTGTACTACCGAGCTCCGGTTGACAAAATGGTAAAATTACTTTTGGAACAGCGAATACCAGTATATATGTATGTTCTAAATACCACTGTGGAGGCTTTAAACTATCCACAATGGCGCAAATATCCGCATGATATAGAACACTATTTTCTTACCGGCGCACCTTTCATGGATATTGAGTTTTTTCCAAAAAGAGATCATTTACAGCGGAATGTGTGGACCGACAACGATCGCAACATGAGTCATTTTTTCATGCAAACCTATTCAAATTTCGCTAGATATGGGTAAGTCACCATTTTATATATATAATAAATATATTTCCATCGAAAATATCAATAAAAGGTGATAACTTTGTAAAATCTCTCTTTCTTTTTCCATGATGTGCTTTCAATACTCAAATTGTTTTTAATAATGTACATAAATATATATGTAGATGTAAATGATAAAATTATATTTATTTGATTAAATTCTTTTACAGCAATCCAACGCCTCAACAAGTATTAGGTTTGCATTTCCAACGTGCCTACCAAGGTGAACTCCGATATTTGAATATTAATACCACTTTCAACTCATCAATTATGCTCAATTATCGCCAAACTGAATGTGCATTTTGGACACAATATTTGCCAACAGTAATCGGCGTGTTGGTGCCTACTTATCCGCCCACAACAGAATTTTGGTGGGAGCCTAAAGAGCCTTTGCAAATTGCTTTTTGGACTATGTCCGTAGCATGCTTCTTCCTCATCGTTTTAGTGGTGATCTGTTGTATTATGTGGCGCAATGCCAAAAGGTAAGAAGATCTCTATAATTTTACATACATAGGTAAATCGATTTCTCCGGTTAAATAATTCCACAAGAGATGAAATGATCTGATTTCCCTACGGCAGTATATCCATCCGCACGTCTGATGGTACAAAACATATTTGGAATTATTTCAAAAAACTTGATAGTTATGCGTGTCAACGAAACGCAAGTCCTAGTGCAAACTATGCACCGTGATAAACAAAACCTACTTTCGTTCATGAACTCACGAACTAATGTTATATAAAAAAATGAATCGCRAAATGTGTTGCTAAGCGCATAACTCATCAACGCCTGGATCAATTTGGCCAATTATTTTTTTTTAAATGTTCGTTGAGGTTCAAAGATGGTTTGTACGGCAAGAAAAATTCGAATAATTGCCGGAAACCTCCTAAAAATATACAAACGAATTAATGTTTGTTTATTAGTAACGCTAAGAGAACGACTGAACCAATTTTGATTAACTTTTCAGAAGTTGTTCTGTGTCGATCGGGAAAGGTTTAGAAAAAAAAAAAACATGTATGCTTTTCGTGAGGAAAAGGCGGAAAATGGGAAAATCCCAAAAAGTTACTTTTTTCCATACAATTTTTTTAAATTTTTTTAGTTTTATTTTTCAATTATTTGAATCGTTCAAATTTTTCGTTTGCTTCCAAAATTTTTTAAAGTTGCACACAAAGTGATCAATTGCAGATTGAAATTTGTTACGATGGCATGAAGAGGTYGCGCTAATATCGGTCCACGTTCTTTTGGCATCAACATACATTAGCAGCCCAAGGCACRTGACCGAGTACTCCCAGGAAGCGATAACATACGTGCGGTATTATGGATCACGGTCAATCAGCAAGCGATCATCACGATGTACTCTGTTGAGTGGCAAAAGAGAGGTTAGCCGCGCGCGCACATTATTCTTTGGATCAAATTGATGAAATCATTCATCGAGTCATACGGAAATTCCTGATGCCGAGAAAGATCCAGTATTATACGAAGTGATGAAAACCAATATGGTTCACCACARTTGCAATGTATGTCTGACAATAAATGCAAGAAACAGTATCCACGTACCTTTCTTTCGGAAACACAAACTAGAAATGATGGATATCCATTCTATCGGCGTCRCTCAYCAGACGAYAATGGCAAAACATTCAGCATTCAATTTATAAGAGTGAATATCGAAGTTGACAATATATGGATCGTACTATATTCACCATTATTGTCTAATTCACATTCAAAACTCATATCAATGTTGAGTATTGCAGTTTGGTGTAATCGATAAAATACATGTGTAAGTATGTACGTTACCAAAGAAAGCAACATGTCGGTTTTTGGTCTTGAACGATACGGTCGATATGTGAACTACATAAAGCGCTTTGTAGGATATTTACTTTTTAAATTCATGCGTCTCGAAGTTAATTTGGAGAACGGCCAAAGAACCAGGGAATACAGTACAGCCAGTGGAAACACCGCCAGCAACCAAATTAACATTTACGAGTTTTTTCTCAATTTTCGTCAATTATCGTATACGCTAAGAATTGGAAATGGGTCAATACCGGTTGATACTTCCGGTGGTTTGAATCAATACCATATGCCGTTTATCAACTCACGAGAGATGAACTTATCACGAAGATTTAAACGAACATTGGCCAACTTATCCTAAGTACGATTCCTTGAGTGCACGTGCAATCTTAGCTGCCACAAATACCGATGTTGTTGAATTAAACTAGAATATTCAAAGTCAAATTCCGGGAGACTTGCGCTCATACAAAGCGATAGATCGTCTTGACAATGAAGACAACGCCGTAAATTATCCAGTCGAGTTTCTAAATTCTTTGGAGAGGCTTAGTATGCCACCGCATCATTTGCGTCTCAAAGTTGGATCTGTCGTTATTATGTTTCACCACCTGCAAGCACCTATCGAATACAAGGGGTCAGAATGCATGATTGTACGAATTCCTTTGAGTTCTATAGATTTGCCATTTGAGTTCAAACCTATACAGTTTCCAAAAAGTAATTGCATTTGAGATGACAATCATCAGGACACTAGGATTGTCGCTAGAAATGTGTGGCATAAATTTGGAAATGCTATATTTTTCACACGGCCAAAAATACATGGCATGCTCACGAGTTGAAAACTATCTTCTCTGTACAATTACGCACCGGAACAGAAGCCAAAAACTGTTGTTTATCAAGCTGTGTTACGTCGAAAAAAATATATAATATATTTAACTTTCTTTTCATTTCAAAACACATAATTTAACGCAAGACAACGGCTGCGAGGTCAGCTAGTGTGAAATAAAACCGTAAAAAATAAAGGAACTAAATAGGCGAATTCCCTTTTTCTTGCATTTTATACTTATACTATCTCTTGACACCGGCTCTGGTTTAACACTCTAGAATTGTATTGAATTAAACAAGAAGTTATTACTCTTTATTTTAAAAATTGTATGAATAATATAATAATATAACAATCGAAGCCGTTTCCTTTACTAGAAAATAAAATTCGGACAATAACCAAACACACTTCTATATAATACATATATCATTATTGTCCTAAACCATAAAATAAGCAAATTAGTACTGGAATTAATTAAGTATAATTTTATAATAATGTAATTTTATAGTAATGTGAATAACCCACTTTTATGAAAAATTTAATAACAAGTCTGATCACAACCAAAACTAATTACCAACTTCCATATATCACCGATTTGATATCAAAAAATAATAAGACCGATTCACATATTAACAAAGCTTAGTAAGTTTTCCATCATTATATWCCTATAATTTATGACAGCATTTCATGTTCATCCTATTTTTATTATTATTTTGCTTTAACGCAGGCGATCAGATTTTTATGATGACGATGTTTTTATAAATCCTGACGGTACAGAACCGCCTGATGACGAGCAAAGCGGTGTAGACAATGCACACATGGTAGCCAATCATCACGCGTTACGGTCCCGCGATAATATTTACGAATATCGAGACTCCCCGTCATCCAAGACGCTTGCGAGTAAAATTCATACCGATACAACATCTGTTCGATCTCCCAGCTCGTTGACTATGACACATAAATCGGGAAGCCAATCGTCATTAAAATCGGCGATTTCATTAAAGGAAACAAACGGTGACACATTGACCAGTAACTTGAGCAATACTCGCACCACTCGTCCGGTTGCTCAAAATAATGGTGTTGTCTCCATCACACAACAACCAAAAAAAATCGAAGAAAAAAGGTTATTAACACGTGAGGGAGTAACACCTACACCAATATCGAGTACTCCTTTAATAACAACAACAACTGCCACGATTTCAGCCGCATCAGAGTCTGGAAGTTATAAGCCTAAATCTACTGTAAACATACCCTCCACAAGCACAGCACCCAGTAGTGCCGGCACTGGCACTAGTCGTAGCACAACGCCTGTGCCCAGCACACGTACACTCCCCACAACAACTATATTAACAACGGCACCGCAGTTGCAACGCTTAGGACAAATGACGACATCTGCTCAATCGCAGACAAAGCCTCAAGCCAGAACACAAGTTATTGAAGGTGTGCCACAAACATCTGTTTAGGAGATACATATATCAATAGGTGGGGGCGACGGTCAGTTGTTATAGATAAAGCTATTGTAACAATCAGTTAGTGATATAAAATGGTTTGATATTTCTATATGTATTATTTAATATGCAAACATTTCTCGATAAAATATGACATTTGATTAAGGTTTGTTTTAATGGAACACTAAAAAAACTAAAAAGCCCAGAAGCTTTCCATTATTTAAGTACTAAATAAGGCATAAAATCATTTAGTTATTCTGATAACATATATATTCATATATAACCTGCTTTATGACAATTTTTGTATGAAATGTGTTTAAAAAAATTATTTACCTCCTACATATTTACTGTCACTAGGAGTATTTATACTTAATTATGCAGTAGGAGTGTTTTCCTTCACCATCTTGCATTTGGGACTATTTAGAATCTAAGCAACGAATCTATCGCTTTTGTGTATTAAAATTAGCACATGCATATGTACATATATGTATATCCGAACAACGACATTACAGCTACATATACTTACATTTCTGAACAAAACCTTTACACCTTTGCTTTTGCTTTCAAGCTGTCTCTTATACACATCTAGATGTGTATAAGAGACAGATATATATATATATATATTATTATTATTATTATTAATATTCCAACATTTGCATTGTTTCCTACATTCCGATACAGAATTTATTATTTTTCATGGCAGTATATTAAACTATCTATATAAATTTAACATCTATATGGCATTAGAAAGATACAAATTTTTACTAAAAAAAGAAAAAACGTGAACTTTTCCACCTTTACAAATACAAATAATAGAAGCTATATAATAAAAGTTTTCCATATAAGAACTTGACTCCAACCGTTCAGTTTGTATAGTAGCTATAGTGGTCCGATAAAYGGCAGTTCACACAGTGGAGAGAAGCTTCTTGGAGAGAAAAGAACGCCGGCAGGTAATTATCTACTATCATTTGCTTCACTACAGCTAAACCTATAGATCGGACCTGTACCATTAAAAAATTAAAAAATTCTATTAAAAACTAATAGATAAATTTTTATGAGACCATATAAAAGGCAACTTTTTATTTTTGAATTTTTATAAATAATATATATATTTTCATAAATAAAACATATTCCATTGAGATAAAGTTCTTATTAAATCTGTATGATATATTAAATTTGCTTTAGATATGGGCAAAAGTTTAAATCGACGTCAAAAACTACATATGTGTAAGCAGAAATATTATTTTTAATATAAGCAAACTTCTAATATTAATACTACTACATATTAATTAATAAAGGTAATTTTATCGGGCTTGCGGTAAGAATTTTACTATTTTTCTCGAGCGAATATTTTGACTTAGTAACAATTTTTATCTCATAAGTATGTTGTAAATTATTTACATTAAGAAATATACCAGAGTATTAGTATAAATATAATTATTTTAAGTGGTTTATCTACGAGCTTGTAGTGATCAACACCATCAGTGTAATCCGTCCAATATACCATAAGCGAAGAAGTGCCTCAGTTTACATGCAAGTTTCTTTTTAATTGTTTTTGTTTGTGTAAATATGGAACAGAACTTTAATGCATAACTTATTACGAAGCGTTATTCCGAAAAGTTTATATGTTTTATTTTTAAAATGTATGTATGTATGTATGTACTCAGTTCGTATTTCTTTTTTCTCATTTAGACAATGTTTTTACAACATTTTATATGTTTAATAAATTGTAATTGTATTTGTATGCGTCTAACTTGTGCTGTATTCCTTTATATGTCTATCTATACATATTTCTGTGTACACTAAGTATGTACATATATAGTACATAAATATACACTTGTGCTTGTATAATTTAGTCACGCCACTAATAGATAGAAAGTTTATCCRAGCAACTTTTTTAGTACCGAAATGAAACTTAATTTTACACGGAATGGAAGAAATTTTAATTAAGTTCAAAACAAAGTAAAATAGTGCTACGGAAACCGGGATAAAAGATATTTAAGTTATCTCTATGAAAATTACAAAGCATGTTTTACTCATAACAGTGTATCTTGTGACCTAAACCCATATACATAACTAATATCACTATTTTCGAACATTCGGCTGACTTTACTCCATATGATTGGTGATTTCCCTGGCTTTGAATTCTGCAAGTTGCAAGAGTATAAAAGTCCTGCTTTACTTGTTTCTATCTAACTTTTAGTCCATCAAAAATGTTGTGCTCATATTATTAAATCAACTGAAGAAACATGTAGTTAATATTACACCTTAYTTAACTTACCTAAAGTTGGATATCTTTTACTTGTATTACTTCTTCGGCACTGTTTTGACTAAAGTAGCACATTCAGCGGGACTGATTTTGGCCAATCCAAAAYTTTAACATTTCGATTAATTATCCAACTTTGGCAATATTTTGATATTTTTGAAAACAATCCCATATTGCCTTAATAAATAGTTAGTATTATTTACGTATATAAATGCAGCATTATTCGTAAATATTAAAATTCCTATTTTAATGTACATACTTATGTATATATGTACCTACTATACGTGGCTGCCAGTACCACCCTAAACTTGTAGAAACTGTACAGAATAGTTTTGTTTCTACACATGTCCATGTATCACTTGAAAACCTCTCACCTAAATTTGATTTGTGTATTAAAAAACAGCCAAATATTCCCGTCTATCTTCATAAAATGAACCATTTGAAGATGGCCAGATGTTGTTGGTAGAAAATCCGAGCTGTGCCGAAAGAAACTAACAAACAATCGGCGATTGTTACCGCTTTCCTTGCTGCTCGAACAGCTTCGCCAACAAGCTAGCGTATATACATATGTACACATATGTATAAGTTTGCATACATATCGACGCGAGCCACGGAAAAATATTTTAGAATTGATAAATAATGTAAATCGACAACAGCTAAGTTGCCACTTTTCTCACTTAGAACAAACACCAGAAAGGTGTTCATTTTATAATTTTTAGCTTTTGCCACTGTCGCGAAAAGACGCTTGTTGCCAAAGGCATGCTCGGGGAGATGTTACGGCGTCTGTATTTATGAATGAAGCGAGGTCGCTTGTGGAATTTGCGCATGCGTTTATGAATGAAATCGTTTTTGTTGTAAAAKTTACTACATTTGGGCTTCGCCAATTCGGCTGCCATATTGACTTGGCGTGCTTATGCTATTTGAGACAGATGTTGAATGAACATACATATGTATATAACAAACTATAACAATATATTAAATACATTAAATATATTACAATAGTGTTAAATGTACATAAATCGTATATTTTATCAATCAAAACTTATGTATTTCAAATCATATTATCACTTATCCGTAATAGCAAGTCCGCGCTGCTCATATGTACATACATAAATATGTGCATATGACATCGGCACAAATAACGCATATACAAACCCACATACTTGTATGCATATGCGTACACATGTAAATATGTATGTCACCCCCAAAAACTACAAACATTGCTTTATAAAAGCAACAATCGTTTGAAATAGCATCATACATA
>NW_017536908.1:0-3350 GCF_001853355.1 Bactrocera latifrons | reverse complement strand
TGATCATGATTTTTGATAACTGCACTTCATCGCTTCTTCAGAGAATCTACGATACTGTGGCATATTTCCGGTGGTATGCTCTGCCATGATTGCTGCACTACGGTCCACAACTCGTTGTTGTTTTTGGGTTTATCCTTCCACACGGCTTTCTTGACGTCTGCCCAACGGTTTTCAATAGGATAAAGGCCAGGCGATTGAGCTGACCTATCCATAACATCAATTCCATTGACCCGAAACTACTCCTTTGCCACCCTACTGGTATGCTTCGGGTCATTATTCTGCTGAAATATCCTTTTCAGCGGGATGTCCTCTTCAGCAAATGGTATCATAATATACTGCATTATATCCACGAATTTGTGTCGATCCGTTATGCTAGTAATCGTGTGAATAGAGACTGCACAAAAAAATTGGGCCTGTAAGAAAAAAAACCCACCAAACCAGTAAATTCAAACCGCCAAGCTTCATAGTTTTTGTGCTGAATCTGGATTCGTACTCTCTATTAGGGGAGCGTCTTAGATACTGAAGGGACCATTTACCGCCGTATAGAATTACTTTCGACACGTCTGTCCACAAGATGTTGCGCCATTTCTCAATCGGCGAATTCTTAATCGGTCCTTTGGCAAATTTAAGACAACTTGCTATATGATTTTTTTTAATAACGGTACTTATCGAAGACTGCGGACGTATAAATTATGTTCATGTACAAGTCTTCTCACTGTATGAACACCGTAAGCCAGGTACAGTTCATTCCGAATCTCTATAGCTGACATTCTAGGTCGAGTCTTGGCACATCTTACAACTATTGGTGTAAAATTCTCAGAAAGAATCCATATTGCGCCCCTTTTTTAATCTTTTTTTTATAAATAATTGCATTGTGAGCCGTTGTGGCTTAACACCCTACAATTCTTTCCACTTCCTTGTAGGATTTACCGTTGTTTATGACAGATTGAATACATTCTCGTTTTTCGTCACTGCAGTGCTTCCCGCTGCCCAAAAAAAAGTGCAAAGTCATATTTTTTTTTTGGCTTTTTGCATTGAATAATTAATAAAAGATCTGGAAACTTACCTTTTGTTTGATAAAATAAAATTTTTTTATTAAAAATTATCTGTTTGCAATCATCTAGTCGTTCACTACTATTCTATTGCTCTCTCATGAAAACAGATATCCCAATAAAATTGGCTTTAAAAAAGTAACGGTACAAGTCAAGTTACTTTAGAAAGTTCGTAATTAATCGTCTTAAAATTAGCTTTCGCAAAGGTGAACCGGAAACAAAGGCCTTGTGCATTATTATGAGGAAAGTTAGTTATGATTTCGATGTCAATTTTCAAAGCAGGATGATACGGGTCTTCTGGCCGAATCAAAGGATCACATCGGACAACGRAGAACATTGAAGCGTTATCAACAGAAACTAGATCTAAGAACTTATCTAATTCGTTTGAAATTAAATTAATTTGGATAAGACCCAACCATTTCATCTATGAACTCGTTAAAACATAAGCGGAATGGTGTAATCATCAATAGATTCCCATGATACGCACGGTAAATTGAAATCCCCCAAAACAATCATGGAATCAGTATTACTAGCCATTGAGAAAACATTATTTATTAATGAAGCATGCTGCATATAAACAGATATATCCGAGTGAGGCGGTATATAAGATAAAGTTAAGTAGATATGGCCACTATTAGCGCAAATACGAATGCATTTAAATTCTATGAAGTCTGCATGCGGAAMATCGACTTCTTCAGATGKAATKGAAGAATGAACAGCAAACAAGGCACCACCTCCTTTTCTGTTTAGCCGGTTATATCTATAGATTTCGAATTCGCTGCTGAATATTTCATTATCAAAAATGTGAGGCTTTAGCCAAGTCTCTGTGAAAGCAATGATTTTAAAGTTACAATGAATGCTGTTTAAATACCAGTATATCAGTAAGTTTTGTATTAAGACCTCTAACATTTTGATAATAAATAGTCAGCTAATTTTTGTTAGTTAGTTTTTTGTATTCGCGGAATTTCTTGTCATTTTAGTGATAAGTACAGGGTTCTTATCACGTTTGTGCTCGAATTCGCGCACAAAGACCCCAGACGGCCAGAATGAGTTGTCAAGTATTAATTGAAAACTGTCAGCGGATACGTCGATCTTAAACGACGAAATATCCCGGTTATACTTGAAATTAAATTTACGGACGTCTGTATCTGCCGTTTTTAATTTCGACGGGATGTAACTTTTTATATCATCGACTGAGGTATCCACAGCAAATCTCGAGACAAAAATTGCCTTTTTCCGCGGTATAACAACTAAGGTTTTATTAGTTGACTTGTAGGTATTTGGAGGTGGATCTTGAGATGTTTTCCGCTTACCGTGTTCAGTAGCAGTATTCTCAGTGTCCTGAGCATACGGAACCTTCTCTCCTTGAGGACAAGGGGATGAGAGATTAATGACGTCAATAGTGGGTGGAGGCATTCTTTTTAAGGAAGATACAGTGGTATCTTCATCAGACGGACGTTTACGTTTAGATGAAGTTTTTGGATTCTCTTCCTGAGTATTTAGGCATTGAAACGATTGGAACAGGGTTTCATAACGCCTAAATTTTCACGACTAATCTCCTTTAAACCACTGCGCGCCTGCTTAAAAACTTTAAACAATTCAATTTCAGTTGGCCTGCATTTTAAGCAAGACCAGCGCAATCCTTTACTGTCAAGAATATAATCCAAGATTCTACCTGTCAGTCCAGCACATTTACGATGGGCAAACAAAACGTTCCGACTCGCCTTTGACAGAGCAGTTCGGAAAGTTACAAATCAAAATGAACAAAAACAATATTAAACAAAAATATAAAGATGTTAAATAATAAAAGTAAAAAGAGCAAAAAATAATAATAATGTATTTRTAACAAATGAATGCAATAAAAATAGTTTATTTGAGATGCACTGTAACCCACGAAAAGTTAGAAAATCGCGAACAGATATGGACGATGATTGAAACGAATAAAAACAAGAGAGAAATTTAAGTAAGCAATGTAAATTAACATTAACAATTGCACTATTTAAAATTTAGCACAAAAACAAATTGAAAATGACTCGGCACAATAAATTTAAATTAGCCAACACAGAACAAAAGTAAATTCAAAAGCTTCAATAGCACAATATAACACTGATACTTATCTTAAAAGATCAATTAATCCAAATATTTTCACAATAAATTTTCACCAAAATTCACAGCTGAGCCAGAGAACGTAAAGTATAGAGAAGGTGCAAATTGAATTCTGTATGATGTTCGATTTGGCGGCTAACAGARCCGATAGAATCTGGGTAAGGAATTCGCCGTTCGCGGTGCTATTTAGCA
>NW_017536907.1:0-1040 GCF_001853355.1 Bactrocera latifrons | reverse complement strand
AGCCATTTTCTTTAAATGGGACTTAAGGCTCTTTACTACTGATTCCTAGAGTCCGATCATATATGGAGAACATGGGTGTGTGAATTGCAAACGACCCCTTGGGGTCTTTTGACAATTTCGGGGGATACTTCTGTGGTGGTAAAAGGTAAAACATAGTTGCAGTGTTCAGGTGGTAGGGCTGCCATGATCTGCGTGGGTGCCTTGTGCTTGTACATAGTACCTTGTTTACACATGAAAATGGTTTTTGAATTTGTGGATTTAGTCACGATATATAAAATTCCTGGAGGTCCATTTCTTGCATCAAGCGATGCTCACCATGCAGTGTAAGCTGGTGGAGATATATTGGAAATATGTAGGTAAAACGGGATTTCTCTGGGGTAATGATGGGATGTCGTTCGTTGCAACTAACGCTGGAGTTGGCTAGTCTTCCATTTGCCCGTGTTAATCCCTTAGCGTCCAGGAATGGATTTAAGTCGAGAAATGAGCTTCCCTTTCCGAGAGGTCGCTTTTCAAGCAACTTTGATTACTCTTTGCTGAAATAGCGAGTTTGTGTATACAAGATTAGACTGACCTTGGCATGTCGCAAGATGGAATATGTTAGTTGTATGTAAGAATCGTTTGATATTCTTTTCGCCCTTTGTGGAGAATATCATCCTCTTCCGGAGTGATATGAAAATTTTCTATTCTCCGACTTTCCGGAGGTATGATATTCCGAGCAGGAGACTTTGGCCAGAATTCTTGTGATTCTGTTAGCCATGTAGGACCGTTCCACCAGAGTGTAGTGCTGGTGAGGTGAAGTGGCTTGCAACCTCTTGTCCCAAGATCCGCTGGGCTATTTGCACTTGCCATTTTGCTGAGCGAACTAAGTCTAAGATTTGAGATATGCGATTAGATACATATGTCTTAAAAGTATAGGGTGGTTTTTCTAACCATGTTAGAACTATTTCTGAGTCTAACCAGGGATACATTTTCTGATCGTTTAACTTGAGATGGGTTTAAACTCTTGAAATTAATTTTGCTAACAGAAGAAGTTGAGGTCG
>NW_017536906.1:0-1011 GCF_001853355.1 Bactrocera latifrons | reverse complement strand
TGAGCATTACCCCTATCGGTCGGTTCTCAAGCTTTTCATAATCACGCATTTCGGAATCTTTCATGAAGCTATTGAAGAAGCTATTGCTTTGTGGAGCAGATTATCAATGAATACCTGGATGAGCGAGAAACAATTAGAGCTGTGCTCTTCCATTTTATGGAACATTTTGCAGAAAAATGTTGGATTGTAGTCAAAATATAAATCGTGAAATAATTGCACAGGTCATTATTTTTTACGAAAATTAAACTGTTCATAATATTACAATCTATTAAGAACGTTTCTGTGCCATGATTAATGGCTTATTGTGGCTGAATAAAAGGATGTTGATGTGGGTCACATCTGGGAACTCTAATTATTATTGGTGAAATGAGATTACAGCTGCCAAGGGTTCCTGAAACAATATTGCGATCAAACCTCCACCACCATTTAACCACCAAAACTGGTCCAGTTTTAACAATTTGTGATAGCTAAAATTTAAGAAACAAAAAAATTATAATGAAAGAATCAATATATACTAATAGATTAGATCAGCTTAGCTTGAATATGTTAGTTTGTAGTTTCTCTTTGTATCAAACCCAAACATTTTAGAATAATTTTTGTAATGTTACTTATTTAATTAAAATAACCTATCCGAGCTGATTGTTTTCCACTTACATGACAAGAGTAGGGAAGTATTTTTATAAGATTCGTTTCATAAAATTTTTAAGTTAAATTTCAGAGCTTCTTTATATTTACGAATATATTTATATAATTTTTCAACATATGTACTGGTAATTGCATTGCCTTGAGAACCGCCTACATTAGCGCGTCTAACTCGCTCAGAAGCGGAAGTAATTTACGGCCCAAACACACGCACGTAGGTTAGAGTGGGGCAGTGGAAACCAATAACATATGCTCATGCAACAAAATACATATACTAACAAACTGTACAAAGTTTAAGCACTATTGCCTAGTATATGAGTAAAATGTTTAGATCACGCCCACTTGACACGAGCGCACGTTAGCGAAAAC
>NW_017536905.1:0-1043 GCF_001853355.1 Bactrocera latifrons | reverse complement strand
AGCTCGTCAGCCAGTTCGTTGCCGGCTATACCACTGTGGCCGGGCACCCAGATTAGGTGCACCTGGTTCTTTGCAGCTAAGTTGCTCAACCGTTCTCTGCACTCCTGCACCAATAGCGATTTGATCTCGTAGGAGGAGATCGCTTTTGCCGCTTGACTATCGCTAAGTATAGCTATGCGCTCGTTGCGATAGTTGCGGTGGATTTTTATCTCTATACACCGACTTGTAGCCAGGACTTCAGCCTGAAAACTACTGGGAAATAAATTTTTTAATATTTTAAATGTTGTAAACTAGAATGTTCATCGTTATTTTAWAATTTGAGTCTTAAAGGGGTTTATTTTAGATCTGACATAGTAACAAACTTGCTGAACAGATTTCTGAGAAGTATGCTAATATACTCGAGGAGGCCAAGAGGGTGTTGAGTGAGATCGCAGATTGCAAGGTTAAACCGAACGCGACTACTGCTAAACCAACGGTCAAACGACAAAAGTTGAAACCCTCCAAACGTGAACAGGAGCTTCGCTAGCATTTAGCGAATTCGCTAAACTTGCTAGCTCCTTAGAGCTTGGGGTGTTCGACTGTAGCAAGGAAGATAGTGCCATCTACCGAGATGAATGGAAATAAAAGGCGGCAACTAACTCCGCGTTCTTCTTGGGATTTGTTCTTTGGTGGAGGAGGTATGGAAGGCAGCCAGATTAGAGACTGTGAACAAATCGAACCTTCCGATACGCCGACAACCGTCCTTCGCAAATGAGATGGAGGAGATACTAAAATATTACATGTCAACCTCTCACAAGGGGCTGGAAAGAACCGAAGCACATCGTCGGCAAGCAAAAGTTTTGTTTAATATTTTTGAATATACTTTCGTGTCAGACATCAGATTGTTATCTAATAACCATATATGTGGAATATTAAATTTTATTTAATTGTTCACAAATACATGTAATATATGCTTATGTCAAATATACATTCGTACTTAGCCACTGTCAAAATATGAATATACAATGTCACGCGCTGCTTACATGCATTGTCTTGTAAACAAA
>NW_017536904.1:0-1043 GCF_001853355.1 Bactrocera latifrons | reverse complement strand
CATTCCTCAATTATTTATCTATCTTTATCTATGCACACAACAACGGATTTTCTTACGAAAGAAACAGCAAACTACTTAGGCGTAAAACTGGACCCAGACTAACCCTYTGGGTTCAAATCCAGCACGCCGCAAAAAGACAGGGAAGATTGTCTCTCAATTTAGCCGATTAATGGCCAACATAGGAGGCCACAGCCAAGAAAAGAGAAAGCTCCTAATGTCGACGACAGTCAGCGTCTTATTATACGTAGCCGAGATTTAGACAGACGCGCTAAAAAAGGAAAACCGGCGTAAGGTAGTAGCCAGAGTGCACCGCATCGCAGCCTTCAGAGTTGCAGCAGCCTACCGAACATGCAATATTAGTTAAAACTTGTAATGCCCCAATTTACTTTGTAGCGCTTGCATGAAGAAAACTGTGTGTTGTGTACAACAAATAAGGAAAGATACAGCTACAAGAATGGGTGAATGAAAGTTGCGGCAGATGGACTTATGGACAAGCCGTAAATTCGGAGAAGTAGATTTTTACACAACCCAGCTCAATGATAAGAAAGAACGCCAACTGCAACTGTGGTCCTAGGGTGAGCGACGGTTCTTTAGAGGGGGTTTTTAGTGACCTGCAAATGGCCCTTGCCGTTGCTGCGACAACAGCATTGATGAGGCGGATTTTCCAACCCTCACCCGCAAAGAAAAATGTTTATGTTTTCATAGAATTTATTTAAAACTTTGATAACATCCCCTCTAAATAGTGGGATATTAATATTTTTAATATGGTTACTATTGTTATTTTTTTCAGTTCCCGCAAATTCTTCGAAATTAGTTTCATCGGTAATATTGAAATGATTTGTTTTTAAAATAATTGTACCTCCTTTATTTTGAGTATATTTTTATTTTATTGTCGGTATTATCTTCGACTGGCGCCTTAGGATTTTCTTGTCCTCACTGGTTTAAATTTTGTAATTTTACTTTGTTATTTGGGTTTTCACCATTCTTTTTTTGTTTTATTTTGCCGGTAAAACCTTCGGCTGGCGTTGTAGAACATTTTCGTT
>NW_017536903.1:0-1043 GCF_001853355.1 Bactrocera latifrons | reverse complement strand
TAAGAATTCAAAAATCTCTTAATTTTGTTTTTTAGTCGTAATCATTTTATTCATTTACAACCATACTTTTTACAAGCATCTGCAGAAGTAAGCTTCGATGAAAAGAGGAATTTGCAATAGGAAAAGGGGAATGCAGTGAGTGAAAGTGCAATGGAGATGAATATTAGAAGAAGATGTATAAAAACCACATTAATGTATTGTTCGTTGCATTGTTGCGTTTGTGTTGATGAATGTTGTGGAATTCAACTAGTATATTATTGTTGCTCGTTCGTTGCATACTGCGTGTGTTAAAATTTGCGCCTACTTAACTTTATCGACTAATGTGCGCCTCAGCCACATATTTATAATTTTTATGCAGGTCCTTAATGAGTTGGCCATGTCAGGGGGAGAGTAGGTGTAGACGGATGTGTAGCTAGATTGGCTGAATTTACCAGGTTCCTGGTGCGGGGGCAACATTCACATTTGCCACTGAGGCRATGTGTCCGGGCAATGGAGCCGAATGCACAGCACCGCGGGTCTTGGCAACGTAAGCACCACCGGCTACAACACCGCCATGAGCAACCGCCGCCACAGCAGGTGCATGCACAGCGACAGAGGGTGCAGCGATAGCAGCAGCATGAGAAGCAATGGCAATTGGTGGTGAGGCGGCAGCGATTACAGCAGCTGGAGCGTGAGCGTGAGCGATGGAAACGGGAACGGCCAATGGTCCAGAGACGGCGGTGTAGGAGAGACCGTGTCCGGCGATTTGTGTAAGACCGGGCAGCAGACCGGGAATGATTGAGGATTGAACACCCATGGCGAGAGCCAAAGTGCAGACAGCGGCGATGACGAACTGGTTGGGTGGGTGAAAAGTATAAGTAAAGGTATAATAAAAATATGATATATTATGAAAATTTAGATATTTAAAAAGTATGAAATATTATAAAAATATGTTATGTTGAACCAATTAACTCAATATCTAATTTTGTTATAATAAAAATATAAAAAAAATTTGTAATTTTTGAAAAAAAAAGTTAAACTTTGAATTGTTCGGTTTTTTATGT
>NW_017536902.1:0-983 GCF_001853355.1 Bactrocera latifrons | reverse complement strand
CTTGTTTTGTCTTGTATGTCTCTTCAATATTGAATTTCTCTTTGTTTCAGTAACCCTTTATGATGTGTATTTTTTTCTAAAAGAGAAACAAGTATTTTGCACAATACATAACGTTATTTATTATGTTTTCTAATTTCTATCACAGTGTTTATTTTTTCGCTAAAACATTTATTCCTATTTTTTGCGTATTTTATATACCGTTTTTATGTATTTTTTTTTATGATTTTTAAAACATTTCAAGTTTATTTTGTTCACTTTTAATGTTTGTAAAAAATTGTGCATTTCGAACTATAATGTAGACTTACACCTAGACATGTGGTCATAGGTATATAGAAACATAATACCTTATGCGTTTGAACCAAGTGATTACTTTATTACACGATTAGAATGCGACTGATATAAAAAAGAATATTGCATATTGTTAAAAAATATAAATTCACATTTTTCCCTTAAAAAAGTAATAATATCGTTCAATTCGGTTCCGGGGTAGTTTTCGGCAATTGCACCCCAAGGCGAGAATTTTGTAAAATCTATCCAAAATTTACGTGTCGAAATTTGTTTTACCAACATATTTTAGATAGGGCTTAACATTTTAAGAATTAATCTGTTTTGGCGTGAAATGATAACATCTTATAATTATTTTGATCTTTCAAAACCAGTGTGTAAGATAAGCAAAAACTAGCACAGTCCCTAGATGAAATAAGCCTTCATTATATAAATCTTAAAGACTTGATATCGATTGTTGMCAGCCTGTTCAAGCTTAGAACATAACCTCACTCGAATAACAGTCATAGAACCGACAGTTGTGGGAATTATAACAGATGTCGAATAAATCTTTCGYGTTTTTATAACATTTTTAAGGTGATACGATGTTTGTGAATATCGTAATGCACAGTTTTTCTGCATATCTATAAAAAAATCTCCACATTTGTTCTTTCTTTTACATTTACCGTACTGTTTTTTATCACCCTTAATTTTTCTCA
>NW_017536901.1:0-978 GCF_001853355.1 Bactrocera latifrons | reverse complement strand
ATTTGCAGTAGGATCACGACAGAGTGAGACAAAACCGGTCCTTAACTACACCGTACCAATGCAGTGGAACGCAAGCGAGGAAGCTTTAGACCTGTCAGAACACTGGACACCTAATTACGTTAGATTGCCTCTTGATGTCTCCTTTCGAACACCTACATATTGAGGTATGCTAGCAGTTAAGGAGTACAATGCACTCCTCTCGAGGCAGTTTCTGTTCGGACTTACGACAGGCACTGACCGCCATTCACAGTGGAGCCATCCACACCTTTGTCGACTCCGGTTCAGTGAATTGCGTACTCGGAGTCAAATCACCACCCTCTCAGACGAAGAGCTCGAGTTGCCGCAAAAAGCGAGAGTGACTCTTGTGCAACTTCGTTCTGGATACTGTAGCAAATTAATTTCGTACTTATGCATAATAGACCCTTACATATCTAATATATATTCAGCGTGCAATGAATCCCCGCATTACCCTAGCCACCTCTTTGCATGCCTACTGATCTTACATACCTTTCCCGTTGGTCCGATCCCGTCGAAACAGCACATTTTTTTGGGCCTTCCGTTAGATGATATCGAAGACAATTTAGCTAATCCTTACCATCCTACATCAGGTACCCGTTACAACAACAACAGCAGCAGCAAAACGAAGCAACGAAACTCTATTTTTACGATTGATCTGAGTTTGAAGGTAGTTCCCAAATAAAACAAGTAAGGAAGGGCTAAGTTCGGGTGTCACCGAATATTTTATACTCTCGGATGATAAAGTCATAATCGAAATTTCATTATCAGTCATTTACATATTTTTTTATTTTGCTGTAAAATTAATTAGATTAGGTTAGGTTAGGTTAGGTTAGGCACTGAGTTCTTCGTGTTCGATATCAAGGACCTTGAAAACTTATAGTCCGATCACGACCATTTTTCCACAAGGGATACCTTAGCTCAAATACCGTATTTGTGTAAAGTTTTATTCCGCTATCATCA
>NW_017536900.1:0-972 GCF_001853355.1 Bactrocera latifrons | reverse complement strand
AATAAAATATAGAAAAAAAAGTCATAAGCAACGTTAAAAAATTTTCAAAACTAACATTTTTATTTCGAAAAATCGAAATTTCAATAAAAAAATAATAATTAAATTTAAAAAGTCATATCGAATCATATCGAAAAATAGAAATCATAATTTCTTAATTGACTTGAAAACATTATTTCCGCATTATCAAACAATAAACACCATTCATCTGCGTCAATTTACATTAAACCGAATGCATTTTACGCATGTTTTTCTAAAAGCACATACTTCCAAACGGAATATGACGACATATATGTATATGTACATATATACATACCTGCATATATGCCATACACCCACATCATGGCCATTCGGCGATTTGAAGCAAACACTGTTTAAATTTTAATTAAATTTGCACTTTAATTATTTTCGCTGTGTAAGCACGCCATGCGGTTTTCTGGTTATCGCTAAATAAATTAGGCAAATAGTTTTGCAAAATTTATTTTGGCAGTCAAACAATGCATTGGCCAAAGCAACGAAAACCAGAAGAGCGCCCCTCCTCTCAAACAAAAGCCAGACGAAGGTACGTGCGAACCTACTCAAATACATACAAATGCATATAAGAGATAGTCAAAATTCTAAATTAGATATAACTGTAAATAAAACTACGAGGAGCGCACAGTGCGCCACAGATAGTGTTGTCTACGGTAAGTGTTTTGGGATAATTCTACAACTTGCCTATTTATATGGCACTGGCTTATTAAGAAAACATAGTATGTAGGTCGAAAATATATCGTATTTGGCAAAGCTGTGAAAATTATTTCAATTAACTAACCATTTAGATCTGATGTGGTAATTGCACGTACCGTCTGTACGTATATGCATCAATAATTTCACTGCCAATGCTGCACGACTGAATATAATAAATTAGAATATTAAGGTAGGTGCGACATACATGCGTATGTATGTATATGTAATAAAATATTATATGTACAT
>NW_017536899.1:0-986 GCF_001853355.1 Bactrocera latifrons | reverse complement strand
GATATAATGGAGAGTATTAATCTAGGACATTTTTGTAGACTATATTATAAGTTTTTCCGTCTTTTGCAAATATGTGTAAATTCCGGGCATTAGACACTCGCGAACATGCTACATATAGTTGACCGTGAGAGAAGCATGGCTTTTCTAAATGCACTCCCACTACCTGCAATGTCTGCCCTTGTGCTTTGTTTATGGTAACAGCAAAGCTAAGCTTGACGGGAAACTGAACCCTTTTGAATTGGAATGGCAGGTCAGTGGGAATAATTGGAATGCGAGGTATGATAACACTTTTTCCCTTACCCATACCTGTTAAAATAGTAGCACCAAGTATATTTTGCCCCAATTTTGTTATCCGAAGCCTTGTTCCATTACATAGCATAGGAGCATTTAGATTTCGCATAAGCATCACTGGTACATTCAATTTTAATTGAATTTTATGTGAGGGTACACCCGACAGTTCAAGTGAGTTTAAAAATTCCATAGGATATGAAGTACTTAGTTCCGTATCCATAATTGTATCCATTGACAAATATTCCTTCATTTCTCCTTGCACCTCTTTTAAAATGTCAGTGTTGATCCTAGAAACTACTTCATTTTTTGGCGTTAATATTGCTCTTGCGCACAACCACTGATCACAACTCAAATTTTGTTGCAATTCCGGAAAAACATGAGCGATGAGATCCACATCATTTTCTACTAAATTGCAAAATTCTCTTGATAGTGATATATAACCTTCTTTGTCAACGTCTAAACAACCATCACCAATTTTCAACAACATTTCTGCATAAAGTCCCGAGTCCACGTCATTATGAAGATGAACTCTCATATTCGTTTTCAGGCTGAGTTTTTCAACTTTCGACCATAAGCATGATGATTTAATACATGCTTGAATTTCATCTGCTGGTGTCCCTCTCTGAATGACTGGGAGGGTTTGTCGGAAATCACCAGCCAATAAAACTACCATTCCTCCCATTATATCTGAACTA
>NW_017536898.1:0-994 GCF_001853355.1 Bactrocera latifrons | reverse complement strand
TTTCCTGGTTTATATGACTTGACAGTGATATCTGTACAAAATGTCACATCAAAATAATCATTAGTGCGTAGCGTACGCTTGTAGTGCGCTCTGAAGTACATAAAGTGCATTCGATGGTTTTTAGGATGAATCAAATTAATCGGGAAAGAAGTTGCATTAAATTTTGTGCGCGGAATCAAATTTTTGAACATTCAACATATTCGAAAAGGCCTTCTGTGATAATTCTTGGTCGCGAGAAAGTGTTTTTGGTTGCTACAAGTTATTCAAAGAAAGTCGTGTTTAAGATCAACTGATGACCAAAACGTCAGAAAAATAAAGGAATTGGCTTGTGAATCGACGGTGAACAGTCAGAGAGCTTAGTGTCATCTTTGTAATATCATGGGGATCAGTGGAAACCATTTTGAAAGATAATTAGGGCTAATTATTGGTTACAAAATTCATTAACGTCTGTAAAACAATGCTTTCCGCTTACCAGGATATCTTGAAACTTATTAATACTGGCGTTGAGTCTTGAATCGGTGAGTGGAAGTCGAAAAAATTACGACAAAGCAGATCAAAAATTTCATAATTTTCTTCAATTATTGATACGAAATGCTCTTCGGATTTGTTTGGGTCAAACGTCGTTTGAGTGCAGCTATTCGTAAAAAGAGGGCGGAATTATAATTGATCGATGGTAGTTACGGTAGTTATTGCGTTTTTATAGCCTGAACAGATTAAGTTTGTCACGAAGTTTGTAACACCCAGAAGGAAGGATCGGAGACCCTATAAAGTATATAAATAAATGATCAGTATGTTGAGCTGAGTCGATTTAGCCATGTCCGTCTGTCTGTCTGTCCGTCTGTCTGTATATATACGAACTAGTAACTCAGTTTTTAAGATTTCGTTTTAAAATTTAGCAGACGTCATTTTCTCTTCAAGAAGCTGCTCATTTGTCGGAACTGCCGATATCGGACCACTATAACATATAGCTGCCATACAAACTGAACAATCGGAA
>NW_017536897.1:320945-322840 GCF_001853355.1 Bactrocera latifrons | reverse complement strand
TAGAAAGGCTAACAAGGCTAACAGAAGCAGAAACAGCAAGAAAAAGTCTGCTAGAAAAGCTGGACGCAAACAATGAAAACATATTTGATTGAATTTGTTGTATTTAAATTGATGCTTATTCCCATTAATAAAATTGTTGGTTAATAATAAACGAAGTAAAAAAAAAAATAACTGTAATGTTTCGTAATGTCTTATAAACAAAGCACGATCTCCACATTATTGCCTCTGGACAACCRGTGGGTTCAAACGATCCACCGGTGGCGGGATGGATTTCACATGAAATGTCTGGACATTGCACTGCTGATTATGAAAGCTAGTAAATTATACTCTTCCTGCTCCCACTTCTTGGTAATCTTACTTCACCCTTTATTCAGGTTGTGATAGGACTGATAAATTGAAAAGGTCACACTACGAACTATGTAGATCCTAACCTACCGCATTCGCCTGGAATTTTTGGTAAAATCACATATCTCCGGACCTAGCAGACTAATTTCAACATTACGGTGCATAATAGGTGGTATGCAATAGCAATTATGTCCACATTTCATATGGCACAATTCAAAATCACCTCCAATTCTTTCAATTTCCAGTACACAAATTAGGAACCAATCAACGTGTCCTAATAAAACTTTGCACGAGTGCCTTTGAGACTAAAACTGTTCAGCCCCCATATAGAGCATATACGGACTCCAGGTCTTATTGCGAAATTCTGGGAGACAATTATGCTAATGTACATATTATATGTATGTATATAAGCACATTATGATGTTTACTTTATAGTTTTTTACAGTTATTAATATCTTCCGCACATATACATATGTACATACATGCACAGCTTGACAGAAGACTGCCCACAAATGTTGGCGAAAAATATTTCCTGTTTACATTTGAAAACCAAAAACAAAAATAAAACAACACCAAATCAATGCAACACTGGCGAAAAGAGATATAAAGGCAATCCGTCAGCGTTCTGGGCATTGCAGAGACGCGCTGCTGCACCACCAGCTGTAGTCGCTCCAAATTCCAAACCAACAAATATTAGAACCACAATCAAATCCATCAATTGTGTAATTATTGGCGTAAAATGTGTCTGTGCGCGCCGTTTTAAGCTTTTATGGCGCGAATTTAATTTCGGTATGTGGCCGAAATTGATTTATGCTGGATGGAATTAAATTTGGTGTATAAAATTCTTTTGTTTTTGGACTGGGGAAATTAAAATTTATATACAGTTATGTATTTTCATAAGTTTCGCTTGAGTTCACTAAACTTTATGCCTATTTAGCGTAATTAATGAAGCATAGTCCAAAATAACAAAAACACGCATATGCATACACACATACATGATATCCACATACATAATGGTTCCGAAGCATTTATATATGAAATGTTATACTACTATGAGCAAATAGTGAGACTTTGTTCATAACTTTAAAATACTTAATTAATTTCTAAAATCTATGTCGTCCTCCGCAAACTAATCCTCCTTGGGTTGGCTGTCGGCCCATAATTCCGTCCACTTTTTACGAATAGCTTCGCGCAAACGCATGACACTCACATAAAATTTAATGGAGCTTCTTTGCCGAATCATTTAACTCTTCGTAAAAATTTCCGATTTATTTTGATCTGACATTTGGCACAGATGTCACTGACAGTCATACCAATCTAGAAAACAAACTTCGACGAATAGCTTTCTGAGCGAAATTTCAACTAAAAGGTCTTGCTCTATTTTGCCCAGGCTGGTATATAATGTATAATACAGCAAGGTTTGAGAAACTTTTGATGGTTAAAAGAATGTTTGGTTTTTCTGGTTTTATGTTTTGCCTATCCTAATTCTTCATGAATTTGTTTAAAAGGTTTCTTTGTAGTTTATTATGTAAATATTTTTTAAAAATAAT
>NW_017536897.1:306089-320690 GCF_001853355.1 Bactrocera latifrons | reverse complement strand
ATTATTCCATACCCTGACTTTAGTAAATTTATTTTAATTAATAACAGTTTGTTTATTTTTCTCCCATTAAATGTTGCAATTTTTTTTATAATATTTTTTTTCCAGCCAGAAACAGAAGCTAACGCTTTCTTTTTTGTTTTTGTTTTATATGTAATGTTTTTTTTAATTTTTGGTACTTAATGCATTTTTTATAAAAATAATTTAAATATTAGCATTATTAAAAATTTAATATTTTTTTGTTAACTCACATTATTTTTTTTGTTTTTATTTGCCTTTTGGTACATATTTTATTTTTTATTAATAATTTCATTTTTTTAGCTTATATTTTTAACTTATATACTTTATAATAGCTTAAAATGTGTTGTAATTAGATCTTCGATATATTTTCGCTGATTTGCCAAATGTCGTTGGCCTCTTTTCGATTTTGCTGCAAACGCACTAATTGTTATTACTCTTTACAAGTCAATTTTGGTGCCAAAAATATTATTCGTCAACAAAAATATCAATAGAGTCATTACATATGTATGTATGTACATATGTTTTTTTTCTAATTTAAATTACTTTTTAAAACTTTTTTGCTTAGCAAAAGTGAATAAATGTGTATATACAAAAATACATGAACACACACACACCACACTTTATGAATACTTTATTTAGACAAACAGTTACGTTGGTACGTGCCACAGTGACCGCTGTGTGTAATGGGGTAACTAACAATAATTTGTCCATTTTTTATGGTCGAAAGCGGCAGTCGCGGCCAAGTTAACACAGCTAAAACAAAAACAACAATGTTACTATACTTAAAGGTAACTTCATATAATACAAACATACATACATACATATATGTACATAAATACGGACAGCAAGTAGCCATGTTATGGATGAGTGTCCGCTAATTTTGTTTATTTTATATGTGGTATTTGTAAGTGTGAATTTGTTTGCTTGCGGGTTTTTTCTATGTGAAGCGAGTAGCAAGCAGAACTAATTTGTTTTAACCGCTGTGCAGCAAAATCTCTGCATAAAATCTTCTTTATAACTGCTTGTATGTTCAGATTTATACAAATACATATGTATGAGTATATGTGTGGTGTACTTTACCGATACTTTATGAAAATGTATAAAATGGGCTAAGAGGCAGTATACAGACAATACAAAGACTAGATCATGATCTAGACCCCAATCTTTATGTCAATTTTAATCTCATCACAATCACGATCAAAATTTCTATCCCGCATTCAAACTCAAGATCAAGCCCAAACTTAATATCGATTTCGATCTAAATGTCAAGCTCTGTACCTATCTCTACCCCTATCCGAATTCCTATCGCGATCCTAATCCCAATCTCTATTTCAAGCTTATTCGTGTTTTTATCTATATCTTTATCCATATCCTCATCTTTGTCTTTACCTCTACTCGCCTCTGTTGGGAAGTAGACTTTTCTTTACCATTAATATTTACAATAAACTATCGCCCGCTACCGTCAAGAAAAAACAAGTTAGTAACTTTAAAAGACTAGAATGAGGAAATTTCAACATCATTGCGTTCTTTTTGAAGCCGTGTGAAAACGAAGAAGCTCTCATTGAACTACCAAGTCAGTGGTAAAGGCATAGTTCGGTAGAAGACGAGTATGAGAGTTTTACAGTTTTATCAATCTGTCTTGTATGACAAACGACATGTTTTTGGTGGGTTCTCAAGACTTTCTTCTGATCCAAAAATCAGTATTATTCAGACAGATTGGAGCTCATATGCATTTTTTAGTTGTACTATTTAACGCCACCTAACTTTCTCTGGGCTTTGGTCGAATAATCAGTTGCAGTATAAAACCAGAGAATCGAAGCTCTCTTTCACATATTTATTGGATTTATCGATGTTCATGATCACTAAATAGTATCTAGAATAGCTGATCAGTTTGTCAGAAGAGCTCTCAACTTCGTTGCAAAATGGTTTCTAATCAATTATTGACCACGTGAACGGTAGTCAATTACCAAACCGACTCATTTGTGATGGGCTTCTTGCCCAACTCTCTTTCTGACCATCTTCGTCTATGGTCTTCACTTGCTTTGCTTTCTTTCCCTCTTACGTTTACAAAATTATGTACTGTAAAATGGCAATAACCGCGGTAATGGAAAGCAAGCCGACTGCGGCAAACCCACTTAGTTGCGGTCATTGGTTTGGTAAGTAATTTGTTGTTTGGAATTCTTATCTAGTCTTCATTCCTTTTTTACTTTCAACCTTTGTTATAGAAGATGATTTAATGCTTTATTTTCATACTTACATATTCATAGTACATACATATGTATGTATTTTTTATACTCTTGCTACAGCGCATAATAGTTTTTTTCTTAAAATTCTTAATTCTTAATTATACGCAATTATATACATTCTTAATTATATGCATTTGTTCATAGAATTATGCAAAAATTATTATGTATTTATATATAACATACACACATCCATATGATTATAAACAGTTTTAATATACATAATATATAGTGTACATACTACGTACCACGTACCCTTACCTTTTATTACGTTCACGTTATTAATTTCTTTCGATTAAACCTATGTAAGTACGTACGGATATTTTGAACGGTACGACCGAACAATAAAAACAATTTAATATCACCAATATTGATACACAATATTTCTAACAAAACTTAGATTTATTACTGTATATGTATGTATGTATATATATACATATGTATGTACGCGAAGTTGGGAATCTTCCAGTAAAAGCACATTTTCCCCACGAGCATGCTGAGACATGTTTGACAAACCAACATTTTATGCAATGTTTTGCTAAAATGCATTTGCACACTTTCACTTCAATTAATTAATACACTTATCACTTTACATTCACAAATTCTAATAATTGATAAATAATAATACTCAAAAAACTCCACTAAATGTTTAATTTATTACTTTTTCACAAACTTTGATCGCGATCACGTACCGACGCGCACTTACCGACACACGACTATCAAACCGAGAATGTTAATGAAAATGAATGAAACTATGTCGACGTTCGGTCATTTGGTTGCAGGCGCTTCTGCTTCGTGATGACGGGACAACAATTGCTTTGTTGTACATATGTGCAAATATGTAACATTCCTACATTGTTGTGTATGCTGTAACGAAATTACAGCATCACTCGTCGGATTTGCAGTAACATAAAACGAACAAATTACATTGCTTTGTTGTTTCCCCGGGATTATAACTGGAATTGCTATTATTAACATTAATGCTAATAAAAAGTGACTGCTTTGTTTTTATACTCTTTTGTGCTTAGAATGAATATACTCGGATGAAAACTCGCGCTAGACGCCATAAATAACAAGCTATAATTATGTAAGTATTTACCTGAAGGTACTTTCCGGTCTCTGTTCTTTACAGTGTGCAAAAGTATAAAATGTTCGCTTGCACCCCAACTTGCCGCTTCTTTATTGGTTTATTTTTTCATTTTTTTATGGTGCACTTATCTACTTAATTGTATCTTAAAAGTTTATATTTTTTTGGGAGTTTGGAGTATCAGCAGTTTTGGCTGTCAAAATACGATCAAATATCTTATGTATGTATAATAGCTTTTAACCGGACCTTGCCTAATGTGTAAAGTCATGACGAGATCCAAATCAATAACAAGTTTATAAAAGAATAAGAACAATTTTAGCTTCCTCGCTTCACAAATAAGGCATGGTTCCTCAGTCTTGTTTTTATATTGTTTATATGTTTTATATTATGGTATTCATGAAGCTGACTCGATAAGTTGAATGTAGTCCAAAAGTGGATTACTTGCAGATACATAACTTCGATCTTCTTAAGGTATTGTTGAGGTATGGAGATACTGATCTGATAATGCTGAGTAGGAAGAAGAACTTTCTTTATTGCAACTTTGGTTCTGGGGTATTCCAGGCTGAGATCTTGCTTGCCTTAGAGGAAGGAGTCCCTTAACATACATAATTTAAGAGTATATTTCAGAAATATCTGCATTTTCAATACATGATGTTTCAGTTAGGTTGGAAGATACTGAGATGTTATCTTAATAATCGCTGGTAAAAATACTGAAAAGCGAACCAATATCAAAACTACTTCTGTTATTGACCAATGTCTGTTCGTGCTACAAGTGGGATCATTGACGAAATTGTTAGATCATGCTCATGTGTCTTCACGCTTTAAACTCCTTTGAATAGGGCTTCAACTTCTGATAAATTAAAAAATGAAGCTGCAATAATCTGTGACCGATTTCTGAGCAGTCAGTGTCATTGGTTACTAGATGTGAGCTTCCTGTTTAAGTGATCTTTAAAACAGAAAATGCAAAAGATCAACGTCTTCAAAATAACATCGGACTTTCCTCTTTTTCTTGTCAGTTGTAGTGTTTAAGTGACCGTAGCCGAGCTTGTAAACATTATTCAGTAGGTTATGTATTCTATGCTCAGAAGAGGCCAAAGCTGAACACTTAGTAAAGATTTTTTCTAATGACTGCAGATCTTCGATCTTAAATCTCTGCAAATTTTTTTGACATAGAAAATTTTCTCATAAATTCTTTAACTATTCCAAATCGAGAAAAAGCTTCTGGAAACACTTAAAGCATACACAGCTGAGGAAGTATACTAAGTAGTAATCGGTTACTAAATGTGAAGTTCTAGTTTAAGACTCTAACGGCCAGTTATATAGAAGACGGTGATTACATCAAACTTTCCTCTGTTTCCTATTAAGGCGTCCGAAGCTGAGTTCGTGACTATTATTTGGTAGGTCGTCTGTGCTATCCTCGGAAGTGACAAAATTTGAGCGCTGAAAGTTTATATCAAATCTTGGTGCATATTTTTTTTAATAAGGAATATTCTTATAATTTACTTTAACCGTTCGAAGTCGGACAAGATCTTCTGGAACTACTTATTTGATGCATAAAATAAAGGCGCATTTCATAAAAAGCAGTACTAACTGCGCCAAAAATCAAAAAAAGGTGTAAATATAAATTATTTGTAGATACAGAGATATAGGAAAAGGAAACGAAGGTACTCAAACGCTTTGGTATAAACTGAAAAGGATTATATCTACCACCACAGCGCAGTCTGTGCAATCAAAAACTCAGGATATAAAGGTATATGAGAAGAGACTTTCCAGCCAACTTTCCTTGTACTATTTGGAATAAATTTACAACAACAACATCAATAATAATTACAAAAATTATTTGAAGCAACTTTTACAATAAATATTGGCATTTTTCCAAACCGCGCGGCGCGGTAATAAGCGCGTCGGCTTGGTAACCACACTGCAACGCTGCAATCCAGCAAACTGCAGTATAAATGTATATAGATATAGTTATATATTTATACCTTATTGTACATATATACATATTTATACCTTAATGAAATGCTAATCTATGTGTGATTTTCCTTCGCGCTCACCGCATACATTGCAAGTGTTATGAAAAGCATATTTTCTAAATTACATATTGCAAATGCAAATTTATGCACTACAAGCCAACACACATTCATATGTAAATATGTTTGTGTTAAAACCAGCTGATTACGCAATTAAAAAATGCACTTGCTTATAAAAATAAATATGTTATTACATTTTGATAGCGTTGCTTGTGAAAATTTCCGCACATTTACTCACTTGGTGACGTGCGGAAGCTGTTGCCGCAGCGCCGACACTGTGCGTCCGTCGTTTGGCTGCCGTTGCTTCACACGCATTGGACAATAGCGAATGAAAAACCGTTTGCCGTAAAAAATTGCGCACGCATTTGAAACATTGCGCTCATTTGCATTTGGTTTTAATCTGCACGCATTTTCCGCAAACACAGAGTTGCATTTCAACATTTTTTAATTTTTCGCATCGCTTTGAATAATTTATAATTTTTACGCGTAGTTTGCGTGTGCAAACTTCATGTGCACTTCATTTTACAATGCATTTTCAGTAGCCTACTTAATTTAAGTTTTCGTCCTCCCCCAACAAATTGTACTTTGTGTCCACTGGACCACGAATTTTTCTCATAATGCAATGCAATTGTATATTTTACATTACTTTTGCATCGTTATTATTAGTTTTAGGTTTTGAAAATGATGCCAATAAAATTACATAATTATTTTATGATGAATGAACTACAGCAATTAGGGTTGCCAACGTACCAATAATTGCAGAATAAGTTATAATTTCAGTATTTTTGACAAGCATGGACTACTGCTGGTAATTTACACCTAATAGAACTATTTTTATATTTTTTTTTTAATAGAGTTTGTAGCAAGCTACAGCTGGCATCCCTAGTATCAGTTTGGAAATTTACTTTAAAGTTCAAGTTTACCTTATACTAGTATGGACACAAACCACTTGAATATTATAAACTGAGAGAATTTCTTAACTTCTAACTTTCAAATCTACTTCTGTTGAACCATATTTTTACATTTTCACATATTTTCTTTTTTACAGATTTAGAAGAACAGTAGAGTTCAAGCTTTCCTTATACTAGTATGAACACAAACCACTTGATATTTTAAACTGAGAGAATTTCTTAACTTCTAACTTTCATATCTACTTCTGTTGAACCATATCTTTAAATTTCTAGATATTTTCTTTTTTACAGATTTAGAAGAACAGTAGAGTTCAAGCTTTCCTTATACTAGTATGAACACAAACCACTTAATATTTTAAACTGAGAAAATTTCTTAACTTCTAACTTTCAAATTTACTTCTGTTGAACCATATCTTTACATTTCTAGATATTTTCTTATTTTCTTTTTTATAGAGTTGGTAAGCAAGCCACTTATGGCTTCCCCAGTTACGGTTTAGAAGAACAGTAGAGTTTTAGATTGCCTTATTATGTACACAATTATGTATTAGTATGTACACAAACCACTTTAATATTTTAAACTGAGTAAATTTCTTAACTTCTAACTTAAAACTTCTAAATCGACTTTTGTTCAATCATATTTGCACAACTAAAAACCTGTTCTTACTAAATTTTTGAAAAAATTCGGTACCTCAGCTTTACGGTACTCAAAACCTCGACTGATATTGTATCGCACTATAAATATTGTTTTACCCTTCTGAATATAATGTTGGTGGATCTGGAAAAAATGTGGGTACATGTTGTATGTATGTTGACGATGTGGCAGTTTCGGTTCGATGTAAATGCCTGAATACTCTGGCTAAACTTATGCAGCCAGTACATATTAAATGATATTAATTGAAATTGATGGGCCGTATTGGGCGAACTCCAAGTATTGTATTGGTAGTATTGTTCACTAGGTAACAAAGTATTCCAGACATTGCGATGCCATTATTAAATGGTACCAGGCTAATATTAGGCGTTAAGGCACGCTACTTGCGACTAATATTGAGCAGGAAGCTCTTATGGAAACCAAATTTGGAAGATAGGGTAAAAGAGACAGCTATAGCACTTTACAATTGTGAAACAATAAAGTGGCCCAAATCGGGATTAAAATCTCGAGTAGCTCATTGAGTTTACGAAGTAGTTGCAATATGGATTTGGACTTATGATATATTGGTATTGCGGCCAATGGGCGGTAAAACGTATGAGAAGCAGCCAGTATTTGCATCAATGAAACTCTCAGTACAACATCAAGCCAGGCATTTAAAGAATTTCACGCTTACTGCCAACAGACTTATTCTAGAAGATACGGGGAGCAAAGACATCCCTTAGACTGCGCGAATCCTCATTTTTAGTTACCACTAACAAGGCACATTCTATGATAAAAAAAAAGTTCACGTCTCTCCCTTTTACCACTGGATCCAACCACCAAGTTTAGAACTAGTGCGTTTCTCTCTCGCATAATTAGAAGAAAGAAAAAAGAATTCAAGGTTTCATGAGAAGTTAAAAGAGTTAATAAAAATTGTAAAATTTTTTTTTTTCAATAGTTCGTTTTCGATGAATTAATTTTGAGCTGCAGAGAAAATTAGATAATTTTTAATTGGCACTTACTTTTTCATACTTTTAAATTGCTTTAAAAATCCGGAAAAACTATTGGAAAAAAATAATACAAATACATATCTATGTATTTACATATAGTATATACATTTTTATTAATGGAAAACTAATAAACAATGTAACAAAAAAAACATATTTAGGTATATGATAATCAATCGATTTTAATATCCGCTCCATTAACCAAAACTATGGCAATAAGTTCAATTTGCTTGGCATCAATACCTAATAAGACATTAAGCGATTAATTTGCTTTGTGTAAAAATGTATATTTTTTATTTGTAGGTAAATGCATATAAACAATAACTAATAAAGCATGTCATTAACTAAATATTTAATAACAAATAAATGCGAAATCCGTAGCCTTTGTAGTTTTCTTTCTATGAATTTGGGGTCGCCTTTCATATTGACCTTCAAAACTTATTAATAATTTCCATAATCATAATTGGAAATTTTGTATATTAGCTTGAGGCGAACACGAAATTTGATTTCCTTTAAATGATATGAGGTGTGGAGATTTTAATAGCTGGATGTGCTCAATTCAGGATGTTAATTGTAGGCATAATTATTTTTTTGAATACGCAAGTAAATATCTAAAATAACATAAAAACAATTTTTATCTAAGCAGTGGAAAATATATGCTGAAAGTAGTAATATATGCTTTTTTATCTTTGTAACCCAATAAAAACGCTATTGTGGACTAACGAATACTGAAGATAAACGAGAAAGATCTAACTATTATTGGCATAACACTTAGACAGGAAACATAGTCTATAAGAACAATGGCAGCTATATGAATGGACTGATGACATGTATAAAGCTTCGAAAACCGCTGGGCATGTATTAACTGTATAGGCTGCAGTGGAGGATCTACCCAACTATTAAAGAACACACTTCAATAAATTCCACTTTTTTAGAACTCCAACTCAAATGTGAATTTTGAGCACACTGAAACTGCAAAAACAACCTCAGAACAATTTTATTCATCTACCTTTCACAAACTTCAAAAACAAACTTCAAAAACATCCTCAGACAAGTATATTCTTCTATCTTTTACCAACTTCGAAAGCAAACCGATTTGAAAAGTAAGAAAGAATATTTTGGAAATATTTGGTGAGAAAGCAGCAGTCATCAATTGTTTACACTTCTCAGCAAGAATCACTGATAACTTCTAAGTATGTACTCTGAAAACACTATCAATCTTGAAAACTGATAGCGATGCAGTGAATTTGAATCCAACATAGAAAAATAAGAAAACCAGAGCAAATTAGGATTCGTCTATATTCTTCTCGTTAAAATTTTTATAAGATTTTCATTGCCTTAGACACAATAACCCGTTAGTTTTATTCTGAGAAAAAAACGATGTTTTATTCTGAGAAAAAAACGATGTTTACTTCGTCAGACGATTTCTGCCCAGGTTCACATTTTTCTCGCTAGAGTAGTACCAAGTTCAATGCTTCATTAATCTTCTATCTAAGTGTAGTATTGCGAGAAGCGCTGAGAATAGTGCTTCAGGCATCTTATATAACGTTTCTCCGTATAAGGTTAGGGTAGGTTAGGTTAAACGGCTGATCAAAGATCGCACCTGGAATACTATATGTAGTCCTTTGTGATGCGATAGAAAAGAAGAGTTCCTGCGTACGAACTTATAAATTATTAAAACGCTTTGTATTGGCTACTACATTTTCACAGGCGTTTAATTTCCTTTACCGACAGCTCGTGGGTATGTCGCTCGCAAGTGCTTAAGTCTTGATCTGCCAACCGTGGAACCGACCAGAAGGAAGTGTTGAGTTGTTTTCAAGTCAATTTCTACCATACAGCTTCTGCAGATGGCGACTGGTATAATTCCCAGATTTACTGCCTGGACGCCAATAAGTAATGACCCGTTAAATTTCCGAAAACCAGAAAGAGGCTAGCATTATTGAGGTCCCTTGCGATCGATCTTGAGCCAAAAGGCTTTTGTGACAGCACAGGTGGCCCAGCGCTGGCCAAGCTTCTGCGAAGTCGATCTCCAGCTTTCTCCGGTTACTCGTTTACTAGCTAAGTGGTAACTGAAATTATAATATGGATAGTCTAGATGGCATCGCTTTCCATTTTTGGAAATCTCATCAATGACTAGTTGCAGGTTTATTAAACTCTTGTTATGTTTACCGAATTTAATGTATGTACTTCAAGCTGAGTACTTATCAGCAATTGATATCATCTTAAATGAAGAACCTTCATAGATCGTGACAAAAATTCTTTGACCTTCGGCCATCCGAAACGCATCATGAAATCCACTGTTCTTACTCATCAAGATCTGAGTACTTACTCTTTAGGTTTTAGCTTTCTAAAACACTTCAGTAGCAAATTGAACCCTTTATAAGAAACAATTTTAGTTCCTCTAAGCCTTTCTTCTATTGTAATTAAATTTTCGACGTTTCATGGTACAGTGTTGCCACCTACCAAAACTAACTACACAAAGAACCAAAGAACCACTCTAGTTGGAGTAATGGGTCAACTTCAAGCCGAAAATTAATTTGTTTTTAATTGAATATTTTAATTTGCATTATAAAATCTTCTGCTTAACTGTCACTACTGCTAATCTGGTGCGGTAATCTCTTCTCTGCGCTCACACTTGCTTGCACTTTAATTACGCTAATTGCACAATTTTCTGGCGCGCACACCAGCACTACCGACGCCAGCCGCGCGCGTTCATTGACCTCAAAGAAGCGAACAAAAAACTTAATTCGAAAATAATCTGTTTGTTCTGTCTGTGGCAAATTGCAGCATCACTAAATATGCGCTTTCAGGCGCGCGTCTCCGCCCCTTCCTCGCGCCACTAAATGGCATAACATATTTAGGTTGTGCTCAATTGTGTGTGTGACTGTGTGTATGTCAGCGACATTCCTTCAATGAAAGTATTCTAATTTTAATTCATTTAATTTTAGTCGTAACAAAAATAATCTAGAATGTGAACATTTAGAATTTTTTCTATTGTTGTTGTCGCATGTCTTTTTTAGACTGCTATCAACGTCACGCTTTGTCGATAACTGTAAATGTTAAGTGCTGTGGTGATTTAATTTTTTTTTTTAATTTTATTTTTAGTTCCAATATTTTCGCTTCGAAAGCCATTGAAGGGGAACCGCATAAAATGAACACTTCTATGATAAGACAATCTTCATAGAAGAACTTCGCAATAAACTTTATCAGTACACTGAACTTATCATTAAGTCTTCTTGAGAGTATTTGAGTCTTCACAACCTTAAGAGCTAGATCAGCTCTTAGACCCTTGCGTCGGACAATAAATATTTGAAGGCTTCGAAAATATCTCTATTTTCTTGAGTTCTGCTGAGACTGAAACGAAGCCGGGCTCTTAAATCTTCTAATATTCATCATACTGTAACTCATAAAATCAAAAATTCGACTTTAGGGACTAAGTGTCTATTTAAACCTCAACCTGACTGAGGCTGTGGTTTGTGGAGTGGTGGAATTATCCGTCCATATTTCTTCAAAAATGATGCCGTTGAGAACGTAACCGTCAATGGCGATATCGCGCCATAATAACAGACTATTTGATGCATGAAATTGAAGCTCGCGACCTCGCCAACATTTGGTTTCAACACGTCGGCGCCACTTCCCACACATCGCTTGAATCAATGGATTTATTGAGAGAATACTTTGGTGCGCAGATAATTTCATATTTTCGGCCGGTTTCCTGTGGGGATATGTAAAGTCTAAAGTCTAGGCGGCCAATTTCGCTACGATTCAGGCCTTGGAGCAAAATATCACGCGTGCCATTCGCCAGTTACTAGACGAAATGCTCGAACGAGTCATCGAAAATTGGACTCAACGGATGGACCCTCTGAGGCATAAAAAGATAATCTAAATTAAGTGCCAAAGAATGTTCTTTAGAGTGATAGTAAACATTCCCCATGAAATTTAAAGTTTCTCTGATTTTTCTTTAGAAATATAGGAAACCTCGAAAAGTATCACCTATATATACACTGGAACTTTTGATCTTTAACGAATAAATGTTAAAAATTGTCATCCTTTGATTAAAATTTACTTACACTAACTTTTTTTTAGATATTCTAAAGCATTTGTAAAATCATTACAGACAGCTGGTTCTACTTCGAGACTCCAAATCTCCGCCAACTTGTGGTCCGCATTGTCTTTTGCTAATATATTATAACTCCCCTCCAAAAACTGCACAAGTTCAACAGGGATCTTGATTTATCGTTTTGCAGTGATTCTGAATCCCACATAACCTACCCTAACCTTAAATGTCTCTGCGGTAGCAATTAATCAGAAATTACTCAACAAGTATTGGGAAGAAACGCTGCGACTTTACATAAATTGAAAAATAAATAATAAATCACTTGTTCAATGTAAGTAAATATTTATTCACATACCAGAATATAAGTCAGCGTGCCACTAGCAAGAATCTTTCAATTATCAGCTTTTGCGACTGGCCTGCGCTTGAGTTTCTTGAACTCGCTGCTCAGTCTACTCCACTGACATTGAAATTCAGAAATATGAGCGCTTTTCCGCAACAAGAAAAAACAAATAACGGCGATATGAAGTTGCAAAATAATGTGGATATATATTTTTAGGTATGTGTGTGTTTGCGTGAACGTAAGCAAGTATGTGAAGCATGCAAGCGGTGAATAACCGGAGGCGGTAACTTATCAAAATTTCGTTGAAGAAATCTTTAAATCACGAACGTTCCAAAGCAGTTGCCGGCCAAGTGCACGGCGAGCTTAAGGTCACCACGAAGCGGCATATTATTATTATTTTTTTTTTTTGGACTTCGCTTAATTGCGTGAAATATATAGTATGTAATAGCTGAAGGTGGCAGTCTACTAATTTTTATAACCTCAGAGGTTAGGATGAACTAGAATAGTATCACTATCTCCATTTCTAAAATCAGAAATAATTTTTTAGGGTTAACTAATCCAAAATACCACTCAGAGATGATTTTTCCATAAGAGTTTGAAGTTAAGTATAGAGGTTATAGTCAGATCTGTAGCTTATACTGCAATATCTTTCATAATTCGGTTCATGTGGCAGTTCTTTAGTCCGAACTTGGTCTCGCTGATAGTTTGAATACAGACAACAATAGAAACTCTCGAACTTGTATCAGATCTACCTTTGTGACGCTTCAATAACAAAGCTGTCTGTAAAGAAGAGACCCAAACGAGAGTTGATGCATCAAACATAACTGACAGATCGAAATAAATAATCGTGATTAAATTTGTAACCGTAATATCGAAACGGGGCTTAACAATTAAGCACATTGCTACAAATAGGTAGTCGGAAGTTTCAGAAGATGAAGTCAGACCATCTCTCACTGGCTTAAGCTACAGAAATGTCACTCTTAGTTGCACAACTTCAGCTTGAAATCTGCACACAAGACCGGTAGGAAGCTGCTGTCTATAAACTAACTACGCTAATCTTGCCATACAGCTAAAACCAACTAAAATTTGAAACATAACACGCAGCTACAAGCTTTACACCATTCTTCAAACATATCTCGAAGGATTAATGATTACACCATACCCAGAATAATGTAATTTCTGCCATACAGCATCCCAATATATTCGAAATGAAGCCTAAACTTCCTATTAAAGCCGAATTCTTCATGTTTAAGGTACCGAGATTGAGCTTATGAGGTTTTCAACCCACTATCTGATAACTACTTTACTATGGGCGTGACACGTAAAAAAAATTCCTTGCGAAGAGTGTCAAAACATCGTTGCTGTCGCTCTTACGTACTTTTATTAGCATTCTTTTGTTGATCACGCGAGTACAAAGTACAAGGTGATTGGCATAAATAAGCGTTAATGAGTTTTTTACAAATTTTTATCGGTGAACATTATATTTACATACATTTACAAAACACCAACATACAACATGTTTTCGATAAAATGTAGATTTATGTTTATTATGTAAATTGCTGGTAACACTGCTGCTTTGTCGGGTCATCCGCAACAGAGTGGCGTGGGTAGGCGGGTCTGAGTAGGTTGTCGACAAATTGGTGTCATAAAAAATTGTATATGAGGTGTATTAGCGTTTAAAATAGCTTTTTAGCTTGCTTGGAGTAGCTAATCGTCGTTAAAAATAAATTAAATATATTTTGTGTCCAATTGGATTAAAACTCAAAGAGGTTAGAAAATTGGAAAAGCTTGAGCTTTAAGCTTGTTTCTGTACTTCAAAAAGCCTTTCAAACAAAAAATTTCCTAGGAAAGATATAATCTGAGGGACAGAAGGTACAATACTATGCAGGGAATCGGAGTCGCCAAATTATCGTACGCGATATTGTAATGTGTACAAAGGATCAGATACATCTGTTTCAGCAAAAAATACTGGGGTATACCCGCTACACATATATGTACGTATGTAAAGGGTCATCCAGCGAAATTGTCCACTTCGATGTGATATCACACGATCTCATGAGCCAATCGACCGGCTCTAAACGTGAAATTATCTGCTCGAAACATTCTCTCAATAAATCCATTGATTGATGCAATGTGTGGGGAATGGCAGCAGAAATGGACCTCATCGCTGAATAAAATTTGGCTCGAAAATGTCGGATCTTCATGGAAATTTTCAAGAGCCCAAAGAGCGAAGCGATGTTACGCTTGAAGGCCCAGCGGCTTCAGTTCTTGCACAAG
>NW_017536897.1:282780-305744 GCF_001853355.1 Bactrocera latifrons | reverse complement strand
GTATGTATATAATGGGGATGCCTTAATTTAACTGCATCAATTTCCTTTCGTAAAGTGGGTGGATTATTCCATCAAATACTATTATTATTTCATACAAATACTACAAGCAACTAATGGCAATCTGAACTTGAAGAACCTGACACTATTTTGAATGATAAAGGTGGGTGGTCTCGTAGTACTAGATAGTGGAGACTCAGCTCTGATAAAAAGCATATAAAAAAGAGTAATAACTTTAAGGAAAACAAAAACAGTAGAAACAAGTCACAAATATTTGCTTGCGGGCCAAGAAGTCAAAGTACCGTTAGCTACGTAAAATTACCTCTGCATGGTAAACAAATGCATTGCAAGTATTTTTTCATTTACTTATTCAACTCGCCTCATATGTATGCAAAAATCGCATGCTCCAATTCTTTGTTGCTGATTTTTTCCGCACGCTCGACTATTCTATTTCCACTTGATTTCCGCAATATGTACGTTGCATGGCTTTCCCAATGCAGCTCAATTTCATGCCAAACAATAAAGAAATCAGAAGAAAAAAAAAAAGACAGTAACACACATGCACTTGCGAGATAATACAGTTAGCAAATGTCGGCTATTGTGGCGGCAGCGCTGTGTGTGACAGTGGCGGCTTCCAAGGCACCTTTTCACACCTTTCAATTGAGTTATCAAACAATTGCTCATGTATTTGTTGTAAGCTTCTGTGGCGCACAGCTAGCCGAGATGCATTGCGCAGCTGCTGTTGTGTTCACACTTTTTTGATTTCATTATTGTTTCGCCGCAATTGTGACATTTGAAACTCGTTTGCGGCAAAAAAATAAAATAAAATAAAGAAATATTGCAGAATACTATCAAGTGTGCAATGTTGTGACGACGTTGATTGCGGTTGCGGTAAATCGCAGCGGTTGGCACTACAAAAACACTAAACTGCAAGCGACTATAGCGTAGGCGTGAAGTCCGTAAGCGAAACCGTGTAGTGAAAAATTTAACCCGAAACTCTGTGAATGGAAACTAATTGAGGCAAATCAATGAAATGGAGTGGAACGTGGTGAGATGGAATGCTACGATGGAAATAGAACGAAACGAAGTGCGAAAAAACGGCATGTTTTGGGGAGCAATACAACTGAGTAACAGGTGAATTAGGTGAAATAAAGCAAAGAACGAAAAAATTGGATAATATATTTTGGTAACCCTCTAGAACCTTCTTCCAAAAAACGGCGTTACGAAGCGGTTTGACTTCACAAAGAAATTCTGAGCTACCCTCGCCAATAAATCGGAGTGGAACGATTCTACGCGCGACTTAATACTGAGGGGCCGCACAATCCAATGCAACACTGACGGCTCGAAAACACCGGAAGAAATTGGAACAGGTATTGCGGGACCGCATACCAAAGTAGCCATACCAATATGACGTTTTCCCAGTATCCGAGTATTTCGGTCTCCTTGTCGCGCTCTATACAGGGCTGGAACAGGAAGCTCCGGAACACCTGATTCTGTATTGCCCAGCAATTTGCAGAAGCAGAGTCAAGGAACTAGGTTTCATCTACGTGGACATGTGATATGGGGGGAGGGCACATTAGATCTTAGGTCGCTATGCAAAGCCTCAATTTTACTATCTATCCATCTAACCCTCTAACCAGAGACCCATTATACGAGTGCCAAGAGACTGCTTAGTACTTAGTAAGGCAACTTTTTTTTAAAGGTTTTTACCTTTTAATATTCTATATTCTAGAATCATATTGACTTCCAGATAAATACATATATGTATGAAGAAACTGGAAATAGTGTACGAAGAGTTGTAAACCTTATTCACCACTATCACCTACCATGAAAATTCGTATAGTGACCGCTAATGACACTTTCTTCACCATATTTTCACTACATTAATTCTGCCATTTGAAAATAATGGTGGTGTTCTCAACAACTGACTACTTCTTCTGTAAAGAACTTTTTTTTAACCAGAACTTAACTGACAAATGCTAACTGACACTGAGAAAACGGCCTTAAGTGTGATGGAACTTATCAGGCGATGCTTGGTAGAGCCTCCAGTAATAGTCATATTTGTTCTCAATAATATCGGTTTGGTCGATATGGTATAGTCGTCGGGAATATGCACTACCCCTAAGTATTTCTAAGCATATTTCTTTGCAGTCAAAGGTTAAAACTGTGAAACTCTCCGGTTTATGGAAGAGACCAATAAATCTTGCGACAATTAAGAGAGGAGTTCAAATAAATAACTAACTGACACTTATATCTCATTCTACTCACTTTTCACTCATATTTGCGAAATGTGTTCAAGAAACTAGTCATAATTGAAACAGAAACTCTTCTTCTTCTTGATTGGCGTAAACAGAAACTCACCCTCCAAATTAACTGTTATCGATATCTCACATGATATTGCGCCAATTCAGTTGGTTAATTCTTAATTAAAACACAATTGTATGCAATTAAATGTTTAGTCACAACTCTAACTTAAGTGAAATATAGTTGTTCAATGCAGTCGACCGTCAAATAATTGCCAATCGAGTCAAGTAGCTGGGTTAGTTTGCCCGATTAAACAAGCTCTCTAGCTCTTTCAAACCAGACACAGAAGGGGTTAAAGTTTAACTAAACTAACAAGCAAGAATGCGACCTCCTCCGACGCTGTTGCGAGCAAACAAAGCAAAATTAGACACAAAAAGTTTAAAATAAAAATCGAGTCATCACGGCAAGTGGCAGTTGAGAGACTACGCGCACCCACATACGCCATTCAGCCGACTACCCCGACATTTACAAACACTCGCACATGCTATGGTAGATGGAAATAAACGGCGTAAGTACTGTCAGACTTAGTGTGCTGGTCAATTGGGTAATGGCATTTGCATTGTACGGTAGAGCCTCAACAAAGGCAAGGAGAAATATGGTTGCGAAGAACTAACTGGAAAATGTTTTACATCCAGTGATCGAAAGCATCGTATACAAGTTTTGTTAGAGCAGAAAAAGGAATCACTTGGAACTTTAAAGCTGATGAACTTTCGAGATATACTCTCGTCTCATTATCAAGATACTGGGAAGTGTTTAGTATGCCGTTTTCTTCTTGTGGATACTGTTGGATAGCTGTGGCACATGAGCTGAATGAGCTGAATGAGTCAACAGTTGTCGTAAGTATTTCTCATCCGAGATAAGCAAAAGGGCTTACGGGTTCCTAGAAGGTTTGTCGTTATATACTTGTAGTGGTTTCATTGCATGGTTATTACAAATCCGGTCTAGTTAATAATGATCCCATACGTCTCGAAATTTTTAAAAAGATGGCGAGGTGGAATAAACTCATCACTTCCTTGCTGGCTGTCTCACTTTCGCAAGACCAAGCTAACCTGACGAGCCACATAAATCCAAATCCTTCGCCTTAGTAGATATGTGATTGGTTTAAGACGCTAAGTCGACTTGAAGAGTTTAATCCGTCTCCAGAAGCTTTTTTTTATAAAGCAAAAAATGTGGTTGTAATTATTAACATGGATAGTCTTGAACGGAAATGCCTCGTTATACTGAACCCAATAAAAGTTGTTGGATGTCACCGACATATGAGTCGCAATCGAACTTTCGAAATAATCACAGAAGTTCCGAGATTTCGGTGGTATGTACAACTGGTAAAAATGGAGTAGTCATCAGCGTTAAAGTTGGATGCTCTATCGCTCAGACTTTTGGGCTAGAAAGAGCTTTCGAACACAGTAAAATATCGCGTAATAGGAAGAGCTCACAGCAGACATAATTGGTTCCGTTTTTCCAGTCCTTACTGTACATGCTTGTACACTGCATAAGCAGTAGCAATAAATTTTAATTTATACCACCATTCATTCATTCGTTTATTCAGCTCAGCCATTCAACAAGCCAATCTTCAGTCAACTGCTGCGGCGGCAACTTCAACTCTTTCATTATTTGTTCTTGTTTTGATTCTCATTTCTTTTTTTTTTCTTGCTTACTTCATTACAACAATTGCACAATTAACATGCCAGCCGCGCGGCAGTGTGAATCTAAGCTGCTTGTGCCATCTTTTTCTTAAGTTTTTGTTGCAGTTTGCATGTTATTCTAGTTTATGTTGTGGCAGTTGGGGCGGCTCAAGCCAGTAGTTAAAGCGTAATAAATATATTTCGCTTATTCAATGATCTGTTCACAGTTGCCGTAAATATACAACAAAAAAGTTTGCAAAAAAATAGCATAACGGTACCGCCAATTTGCAGTTCTTTTATCTGCAATGAGATGCACACACATTTATCTCAATTTTTCTCGCATTTTCAACACTTTCAATTTGTTGCAGTCAATTAGAGTTAATGCCTTGAGATAAATATTTCTTTAGTAAACGACAAGTAGGAACAAGCAGGAATTCAGAGAATAGAATTAAGTCACACTCACATAACTCTTTGAAATCGCATTCAAGTCTGAAACACACAAACTCCATATGAAAGGACTTTCGGTAAGGAGGAGTATAGGGTCAATTAATCCGCACATTGAACCATATACTTTGGTTTTAGGTGGGACGAAATTGAATCGCGGGAAAGTAGAAACGGTAGTACTAAGCCTAAACGCCATTTTGGCAATGAAAGACTGAATAAAATAGGAAAAATATGAGATATAACAATTTAGCTTTTGTTCTAACCGGTAAATAATTAGACTACTCCTTCCATTTGTCCATTAAGGAGCTCTTTCGGTAAGAATTACAACAAATATTTTGTTTTGGAGCATCAAGGAACAGATCTTAAACACGCTTTCGAAACACTGTGAGTTCGGCAAAGCTCCATTGGCTCTATAAAAATACCAAATGCTTATCAAGTCGTCAGTGAAAATAATGGTTTTAATGATAGTACAAAACAATGAAAATCTAAGGAGTAAAAAAATAGTTCTAGGTCTTTTTTGGATCGTATTAACGAATGGAACCATCGTCAAAATGGAAAAGTTCTCGATATTTCGGGTTTTAGCTTTAGCTACAGCCATATCTTTCCTCCAAAGCTAGGAGTTTAGGTGTAGTTACGAATTCCTGTGAAGACCTATATATGTTAACTAGAGGGCACAAAATTACGAAACGAAGAGCCTGAAAACGATGCGGGCAGTGGTATGGCTTGAAAAAATCGGAGATGAACTCAGAATTTAGATAATAAAGAGGCTAAGTAATTTTGTTAGTCACAAAATGGAGGTCGAGTTAGTGTTCGTAAGAATTTTCCGCAAACAAAGTAAGGATTGCAAAAGATGACCGATAAGTGCATGCTGTAAGTAAAGCCATCCCAAATGGAACACAATTCAAAAAGACGAATGCATTTCAGGAACGCAGTTCTGGAGCACTTAGAACACTTTAAAGTTATTTTAAGATTTAAGACATCACTATAGATTAGTTGAGATTTCGAAAACTTGTGACCTAGTTGGAAGGTGCATGACGCAACACAGAGCCATCATAACAATCCGTAACTGAAATTTTGCCTGCAAAATTTTTTATTCAATATTCTTTCAATTGCTTTCAAACGATTGACCGCAATCTTGAAACGACGTTCTAATTCTAACCAATGACACAATTAACCATAGAAATCGGCGAAACGACAAAACGAATAGAATTATGGTCAGCTTACATTATTTACGGACAATTGGCGCGCATAAAAACGGCGAAAAAACTAAAAACAACAAATGTGTTGCTTATATTGTTCACACCCGCCTCAAATGTCAATACCGCAAAAGCAAATACGCGTACATTTATTTGTTGAACACGCACCAGCTGACAGCCGAACTGGTTAGCTTACATGACAGGCTGACTGACTGACTCATACGCTATTATGACAGGCCCAGACTGAGCATACAATGAATAGGCAGTGAAATGTATGTTGATGAACCGGCACAAAGACAAATTGGCTGTATGATTAGTTTGGCTGGCTGACTATTGACTGCATAAGTGGATTCAATTGGATTGGATTAGGGTGAGTTCGCCAATCGCGGCTCGAATCAACGAATAAAGGATTCAGATTTTATGTGCATGCCAAGCATATATTATTGATTTAAATATTAGGATTTCATTTGCAAGTTATGTACCATATGCGTACGCAGTTGTCAAAAAATTATCGGGATCCCGAAAAAATATTTGTGTAAATAAACTTAATTTATTGAAAAGCACACAAATTCTAAGATAAAAATTAACTCAAAATTTTCGAGATCCCGAAATTGATATTTTCATAATGCCGAAATTTCGGGATTCTGTTTTAGTTGCAATTTATAATTTTAATTAATTACAAAAATCACTTTAACTTTTCGAAATCTAGAATTTTATATTTGCATAACCTCGAATTTTCGGGATCCCGAAGTTATTACTTTCATAATCCCGAATTTTTGGGATTTTAGTGTTAGTTCTAAATAATTATTTTAAATGATCCCGAAGTTAATATTTTCATAGTCCCGAAATTTCGGGATTTTTTAAATTTATTTATTTATTTAAAAGAGAAATAATTATAAATAATCGTTCCACTTATAGACATAAAGCACTGGCTGCCAGGGCCTTCGGCTTTATTTAATTTAATTTTAATTAATTTAATTATTATAATTTCAACTTATTATAATGAAAACTAATTCCAAATTTTCGGCGTCACGAAATTTATATTTTCAACTTGCCGAAATTTTGGGTTTTAGTTTTCATTGTAAATAAATATTTCAAAAGATTACAATAAAAACTTACATGAAATATTCGGGATCCCGAATTTAATATTTTCATAGTACCGAAATTTCGGGATTGAGTTGTGCTGGTTTTAAGTTAAGCACCTTGTAAGATCGCTTTATAAACATTTTAAGCACGCCCCAGTACTTAACAGAGACACAAGCACTTATTTACTTAAACCGGTTACCGGCTTTGAGAATCATTTTTTATATTCATATGTACATACATACATGTGTACATACATATGTATATTTATACAGATAAATGTGTCTGTACATGCTTGTTCTTGATCGTTATTTGACAAATAAAAATATTCTAATAATAGTTTCCACAATTGTTTCCCAGGGTAAGTTAAAAGTACTGTTGTTGTTGCTGTTCGTGATATACACTTGTTGCTAACTCTTTTATACTGTTGCTTTCTTTTTTCAAAGTTCCAAATCGAACCAAATTCTAATATTTATAAATATTGTAACTTTCTTAATTTAAATATCGGAGAAGTCGGTCTCTCAAACACTCACTCACTCTTATACATTGAACTCTGAGACGGCAGCGAAAATTTTAAGTACATACATATGTACATGTACATAGATGTACACATAAGTATGTAATATTCTAAAACTTTATAGTTCAAACAAAAACGATTCGTAATATTGTTTCCCTCATTGCTGATTCATTGCGCATGCGCGACTGTTGGCATTCATAATTTTATGATTAACCGTCAATTGTTTGTATATTTAAATTGATATTTATAGATACATACACACTGAAATTGATTTATGGCTGAGTATACGGCTTTTTTGGAAGTTTGATTTAGACAATTGAGTGTCAGTAGTCACTTTTACCTGCTGCGGGAAATCTATTTGCATTCGAAGTGGTCGTAAATTATTATTATTTTTCTTATAAATCGAAATATTTGGCGGATATATTGGAATAATAGAGCGGCAGCATGGTCTTGGTAACTTTTTCCATTCCATATTAAAAAGAAGTCATGTTTTGTATTGAAAGTGAAAATTAGTTGGAAACAGAAGTCTTTAGAAAGTTAAGCAGAACTTTCTTCTTTTTTTAAAAAAAATTATATTTTCGGTCCTGCTCCTGCTTTGTTATAGATGAATAAGTTATAGTAAAAATATTTTCGAAAATACTAGCTCCCAAGCAATTACCTCCAATTCGGACTGAAACCGACTAAGAACTACTAATTATTGCTTCAGACCGCAGAAGGCTGCCAATTAACTCGTAAATACCGATTAAAGGCGTAGAGCATTCAAAGAGAAACAAATACCAATGTTCTCTAGCTTAGGTCTTGAGAAATACGATTCAATGGATTTAAATTTTAGACTTGTCCGGGCATCTTTCCGATCGATTTCATTTCAAATGGTAAGTCTACATATTTCGCTTGCTGACTTGAGTAATCGACTACCAATACGAAGTTATAAATTACTACCGTACTTATTCTTAATATATTTGAATACTTTTAACAACACTTGTCTCTAGATACATATACACTATTAAGTTCCCGAGCGTATTTCTGCTTTGAAAAAGCTCGTCAAAACAACGGACAGCCTTCTGCATACCGCTGAGGAGCTTGAGGATTCTTTTCATTTGTCCAACAACATTAAACCAAGACAGCCGACAGCCATCCGGAGACCGCTGAAAATCTTGAAGATTCTCTCCAACATTTGTCGGATAACATCAAACCAAGCCATTTTTAGCAACAGCCACTATTTAACATTTTGCCTTCGTGTCCAAAAGACATGAAAAAGCTTGTCAATAGAACTTGAAGATATTCTCCTCTGTCGGACAATCGAAAAAATTTAGTTCGGTCAAACATAATCGATCTACTGAGCGTACCATTCGCAACCGTAACCCATCTTGAGACTCAGCATTAATTATTGGATAATATTCGACCAAGTCCAGAACTCAGTAAAGAAAATATAGTAGCCGTAACTGAGAGCGTACACGAAGACCGTGGTGAGTTGATTCGGCGCCGCTATCAGGAACTTGAACTGACGTGCAGAACCACTTGGTTCATTTTGCGTCGAGATTTAAAATTGAAAGCGTACAAATATAGCTTGAACAAGAACGAAAGCGGCTTAATCTTCGCAAGCGACATCGTCGATCGCCTTATGTGACCAGGCCTTGGAGAAAGAATCATCGAAAATTGGACTCAACGGCTGGACCATCTGAGACACAGCCGCGGAGAACATTCGAAAGAAATAATCTTTAACGAATAAATGACGAAGAATGGAAGTTTCGAGTGATAAAAAAACATGCTCCATTAAATTTGAAGTTTCTGTGTGTTTTCTTTAGAAAAGTAAAGAATCTCGAAATGGATTACACTTTATATGTCAGCGTGCGAGTAAATAACTGCGCTAGTTCTCAGAGCTTCAGTTCTCCAGCTTAAATAGTTTATTACATTCCACAACAGTCTAACTGTCTTAAATTAATTTAAATCGAAAATCAAAATACTTTCCCAACATTTTTTTTTTCAGTAGTAAGCAAAACTTTTTACTTTATAGGCGCGCTCAAAGTGGCAGAGATGCTTGAAAAAACTTTAAGTAACTGTAAAAAAAAAGTTCTACACTATCAAACTTGCACAAGTAAACTTAAAAGTTACAAGTGTGTTGTTGTAACAGCTTGCTGTTAAACAAATGGGCTAGGAGCATAGCTGCTGCTAATGACATTTTCAACATTGCCAACTCTATCGACGGTTGGGAAATGTAAACAATAAATCTTGTCGCAACGGAAGCCACTAGTAGTAGCTTAAGCATTAGTTTCACAAGCGAGTGCAGCAAATAAAGGAAGTAAAAGAGTAGGAAAACTAAAATTTAGAAAATAAAAAACTAAAATGTTGTTGCATTAATGTTGGAGGAAATTAGAATTAAATTGTTGTTGCATTAATGTTGGAGGAAATTAGTAAATTGGTTAATCTGACTAATGATGCTGTTAAAGATTACATGTGACTGAGAGCCAAAGCACGCAACTTTAAGACACATAGTATGTATGTATGTATGTCAGATCTCCGTTGGAAAAATGTAGTAACCGTTAATTGTTCGTCGCTTTTGACAAAACACTCAATTTCAATATGTTTATATGTGTGCATTTTATTGTCTTTTTATAAATTAATCAAATCAAGTGCTTAACCACAAGTGCTGGGAACTTATTTTGAGAAAGTCACAATCTTTAAAGAAAAGTATCTTACATATCCTGCTAAAGCACCCAAAACTTAAATATGCAACCGCCCGCCTGCAGAGTAACCAATAATACCAACCAGAGCCCAGTGCAGGAAAGGAGAGGTACAGCGAAAAAAAGAAAAATCTCTGAGAAAAAACAGGTAACGGAGGTGACCGAAAACATAGCCCCTAGTACCTATCTCTCTTAAATTATCGCCTCTAAGCACCGAAAAAATAGCCAAATACCAGGAACTATGTTTTCAGTACCCTCAAAGGACTTAGAGGCGCTAATTTCAGAATGATGGGTTGAGATTGACGTCAGCTTGTTAAGTTTAGTGTTAAGCTCAATTCTCGACAATCCGGCGAATTACCATCTGGATTTTGACTCGTCGGAAATCCTTAGCGGCAACTGAATCAGCAGACCAGGCCTTCTTAAATTTCTGACAGGTAGTCTTGCTAAACTGAGCGACTCCTTTGAAGACTTCAAACTGACGCTCATATTTTTATATGAAAGAATATGGAAAGTGCTAAAAGCTTATACTTTTATTTCCTACTTTCAACATATCTTAGAGTTTAAGTCCAACTTTTAAAGTTTTTGTAGTTAGTAATCAGCTATGCCTACTTTAAAGCTCACTTAATCCTGGTCTATGTATTTTAGTCTGAGTATCCGGCAGTATCTCCACTTATACTGATCTACGTGTTTTCGTCAAAGTATCTAGCAGTGTCTCCACTAGACCAGCTGTTTTTCAAACTCAGCTTTAATCTCGATCTCTTCAATACGTTTACGTAATGGCATTCAGCTCAAGCTTTACGCTCTTTTTTCGAAGATCTACACAACACCTACTAACAAGTGTTCAATGGCTGTTTAGTGCGACACTCAACTGCTAACTGTCAGCTGTCATGTGGACAAGCTTATGCCACACACGTGTCGCAGACATTTTTACTCCATGATATTTACAAACGAAAGTAAATTTGAAGACAATCATTTCGGCAATAAATTTAAGTATCTACAGACTCGAGGTTATAAAGCAACGGCACATTGTTGCAATTGGAAGCGGGCTTATGTAAAAGTTGTTGCAACAATTTGTTTTTATACTCTAGCAACATGTTGCTACAGAGTATACTAGTCTTATTCACCTAACGGTAATCTAAAACCAAACGAGATAGATATATATATGTATATGTAACTAATGAGGAGAAAGAGAAAAGTAGAAATCCGTGCCGGGTCTGTCTGTACGTCCGTCCGCCCGTCCGTGCAAAAAAGTTATGATATCTTAATAAAATTTAGTACACGTGCTTCTTGGCACAAAAAAAAGCGAGTTCCCAGAAGGGCGTAATCGCACAACGACCACACCCACAAAACGTCATTAAAGGAAAACCTACAAAGCGCCATAACGAAGCACTAAAATAAGATATAGAGCTAAAATTTTTAAAAGTGGGCATAGCACCGCCTCCTAATAGGTTTAATATTCATATCATCGAGATCACAAATTCGCTTAAAACTATTCCCATAAGAATTCAATTCACTAACCCTTTTTTCATTTTGCGGGGACAATGACCTCTTTGTTTATATTTTATAGGGTCAGTGACCTCTTTGTATACATTTTGCCAGGTCAATGAACCTTCATTTTTTTACATTTTTCATCTTTGTTTACTTTTAGCTAAGTCAACAATCTTTGTTTACATTTAGCCAAGTCAAAAACCTTTCTTTACATTTTTGGGCATTGATCCTTCTGTTTACATTTGGTAGAATCAAGTGTATACATATAGGCAGCTGAACTTCCATAACTCGAACTCTTGAATTGACAACAGAAGTAAAATTTCGTAACTCGAAATCTCTCTAACTATATATATTGCTGGACTCAAATTCCTCTGGTTGACAGTTTGCATCCTAAGGTATTTCTCTGGCTTTAATTTTTGCAAGTTGCAAGAGTATGAAATGTTCAATTACACCCGTACTTAGCTCTTCCTTACTTGTCTTTTTTTTTTTGCAATTTTTTGCATTTGATTTTGTCACTTTTACTCGAAGTCTAGCTGTCCGACAGTTCAGCTTGTCTTCGCCGGCGTAAAACCGGCTTTTGCGTTTTACACAAACCCAATCAATTTATTTTCGAATTTATTTGCCGTTTATCGCAAGTGTTTTGTCTTTTTTTTTTTTTTTTTTTTTTTTTTTTCTTTTTTTTTTTTTTTTTTTTTTTTTTTTTTTTGCAGCCTGTGCGTTTTTTCTATTTTCTTTTTTTGTCTTCACTAGGCGAGCCGGTTAGCTTAGCTGTTGTTAGCTGTCAGCTTCACTTTATCTGTCTTAGGCAGTTGCTGGCTGCAGGAAAAAGTAAAATTTTCTATAGAAAGTTGTTTAGCAACTTTTCTAACAACGGATTGTACTTATTTTTAGGCAAATTTTTCGACATTTTGCGTAATTTTGGCACACATTTTGTGGATGTAAGTGAGCGTGAACGCCAATTGGTATTTTTACCACATATTGGGATTTAGGCTCGCACTTTTTCGGACGAAAATTGTATGGATTTCTGTTTTATATATATTGTAAGTTGCCGCTAGATTGCACTGGAATTTGAATATGTCTTTTTAGTGCACATTTTTTAAATTAATACGTTGGTTATAAACCTTTCATCCTAACAAGGAAGTTTTTGTTGTTGGTATGGCGACATTTTCCAAATAATTCTAAGGAATGCCGTCGATTCGACAGAGTTCTGCAATAAGGTCGTATATAGAGCTCGGTCTACTCGAAGGGATTCCTTAGAATTATTTGGAAACAACATCATTAGGACTACAGGCTTGTAATCAATGTAATTTGAATCGTTCGATTGTAAAGCTCCATGCCCGCTAAGTTTTCTTGGCTCCGACTGTCGTGGAAATAGCTGAAGAAGGCAAGATATATTGTCTCTTCGACTTCTACAGATTATACGATTATACAGATTAAATAAACAAAAAGATCATACCAATGTTTTGATTGATTGAAAGTAGAGTAATTATAGTGGCAGGCTGAAGGAAAGGTTAGAAATCTCGGAATAATATCACAAACTTAATTGAGAGCTCAGAGCCTTTACTGCGCAAGACGGTTTCTTAGATTACTTTTAGCTTAGAAAAGTAAAGTTTTTATGAAATTTGGTCTACAGTCCCACTTGCGTACAAAGTTGCATTAACATGCATGCATACATGCAGATAATCTTTGCACTAACTTCACTTTCCCTTTCATGAAAGCGCTTGTGCAATGCAACTGCCAGCATCTCGCTGCGTACTGTCTTTTATTCCGCTTGTCATCCATACTCACTATTTGACACATCATGGAAATTTTATTTATTAATAGTAGTTTTGCTATATCGCATTAGTAGATATTGCTTGTTGGCATTAGTCATGGATGACGGCCAATTTCTTCGCACACACTTAAATTCCAATGAATGCCTTTCATTTACTAAGATGAAAATAAAAGTTGCTCATAAAAACTTATTGCTAATTGATGTCTTTGAACTCTAAATATTAAAGAAAGTTTTTTCTATCTCTATAGTCTGCTTAGCTGAGCGATAAGCCTTAATTAGCGCCGGGAATCTATCGTCTCAGTTAATTGCAATTACGGCTGAGTATTTCGCTTAGGATGCGCGTTGAATATAACTTCTAAAATTTAAAATGACTGAGCCCACATTCACTCAAAACCCGTCCACACGTTCTGCTGTTTCTGTAGCCATCGTTATAGACCCACTAACCTCTGCATTGACTAATCAGGCATTTTCAGATACGTAGTGTTGGTTATATACTCAGTGATATGACAAAAAAAAAATTCTACAAGAAATTTCATTTGACCAGGTTCACTTGAAAACCAACCAAGTTCACTTGAAAAATCAACCCTGATTACTGCATAGATTACTGTTGCTTCTGGGATCTGGAGCCAGGAACTCCGTGAAGAGGGGAGGAGAGAGTACACAAGTCTTACCATTAAAGGATCGACTGTTGTTCTAAGTGCTTGGTGCTTTTAAGTAGATTATAACCGATTCTGCAAACTCTTTACTATCCTCACTAGCTTTCTAGAGATGTATAACTAAGAATGCTTTATTAAAACACTTGATCGGACAAACTTCACAGACATTGTTATAGGTATGTGTGTACCCCGACTGTATTTTCAACTAAGATAAGATGTGAACAGATGGGTGAAATTTTGGTGTCGCACTTCTTGTAACGTCGATTTTTCCTCAAATTTGTTGATTAATTAAAGACAGCAGCAAAAGATAAAAGATAATATTTTTGCAGAAATTTTGTAATTGTTTTTGAAGCCCATGAATTCGAGAGATCGGCAAGGATCGAACTGCTTATTGACTCTGAGATCCGGATCCGGATTCATAGGTATTATATTTTTTTTTTTTTCTAGATGTCTAAACGGCAATAGACGGAGAATCGTCCATTGGTATGCAGAAAAGAGTTCCATTGTTTTGAAAGCATCAAATTGAGAATACCCAGCCTCCAAAAAGAGTTAAGGAATTAAACATCAAGTGAAACGACTAAAACTTCGGGTGAATATTTCACATTTTTGACTTAATGAAGACGCTTTTGATAAAGCAACACCACAATAAATGTCGCAGGGCTACTTTTTCTATATTCTTTTTTATCGCAGAATTCATTTCACGCTCCTCTTTTTAGTGTTGAATAAATCTTTTTTATACTTTGAAAATTTCCATTTTAATAATTCTTATTCCCCCTTTTCAGCTTATAATTTATTAGCTATTAGAGCAACTGCTGTGCGTGCACTCGCCGCCTCCTGGATGGGTTGCATGTGGGCGCCAAACTGTATATTTATAAATAGCCGCAACAACAACTGCAATGAAGTCATAGAGCGCACAAATTTAAAGTTTGTGGGTGTGAAATATATGAAAACGGTCTTGCCGCTTTTGTTAGAAGAAAAAAATCATGCAACAACAATTGCAAGTGGAGCAAGAGAAATTGTATATAGCGTGGAGCAAAAGCTGTTGCAATTCTTTTTTGGTTGCTTAGCAGTTTTAAACATATTTTTTAATTTTTATTTTTTCTGAATGCATCTTTGTGCTTACATTTGTTTGTATGCATGTTTATGTGTGCCTTTGTGTTCCATTTTAACAAGCAAAACTTGTCCGATAAATGACTTGTGGCTACCCTAACAATGCAGCACAAATATCAAGCATATGTTGCTTGTTCTTGTGTTTTCTTCGCGCTTGAATATTATGAATTTATTGCTGCTGCTTTACTTTACAGCAACAAGTGACCCAATTAATTGTGAAACATTTGCATTTAAACATTTTACTTTGTTAAAATTCTGAGTGTGACAAATGTGAAACGAAATGCATGTGACTGCAAAGTGACAGGCGAAATTAAACAATTAACCAGAAGTGTGAACGGGGTCTAATCAAAGTGTACAATGTCATATACATAAGAACGAAGAGAAATATAAAGAAGAATCATTAAATTTCAAATTTTTTTTATATCATACCTGCTGGATTTGTTTAGCAGTACTGAGGTGTATTCAAATTAGTTTCGAAATTGTAGCGTAATATATATGTTGTGGTCAGCACTGAGGTCAATCGACAATAATAGATCATTATGGATGCGGATGCTGTATAGAAGCTTGCAGGTGCGATTTTTATTCTAGATCAAATAATCTGAATCTTTTTATACTCTCGCAACAAAGTTGCTAAGGAGAGTATTATAGTTTCGTTCACATAACGGTTGTTTGTAAACTAAGAGAGTCAGATACAGGGTTATGTATACCAAAGTGATCGGGGTGATGAGTAGAGTTGAAATCCGGATGTCTGTCTGTCCGTGCAAGCTGTAACTTGAGTAAAAATTGAGATATCATGATGAAACTTGGTATACCTGGCTCATAAGTAGGTTAAGTTCGAAGATGGACAAAATCGGCCCACTGCCACGCCCACAAAATGGCGGAAACCGAAAACCTATAAACTGCCATAACTAAGCCATAAATAAAGATATTAAAGTGAACTTTTTCACAAAGGGTTGCATTAGGGAGGGACATATTTGGACGCGTGGGCGTGGCCCCATCCCCTACTAAGTTTTTTGTACATATCTCGGAAACTACTATAGCTTTGTCAACCAAACTCTATAGCGTCGTTTCCTGCAGGCATTTCCATATACAGTTCACAAATGGAAGAAATCTGATAATAACCACACCCACCTCCCATACAAAGATTATGTTGAAAATCACTAAAAGTGCGTTAACCGACTAACAAAAACGTCAGAAACATTAAATTTTACGGAAGAAATGGCAGAAGGCAGCTGCACCCAGGCTAAATTGAAAATGGGCGCGGCGTCGCCCACTTATGGACCAAAAACCATATCTCAGGAACTACTCGACCGATTTYAATGAAATTCGGTATATAATATTTTCTTAACACCCTGATGACATGTACGGAATAATGGTAAAATCGATTCACAACCACGCCTTCATCCAATRTAACGCTATTTTGAATTCCATCTGAGTCCTTCTCTGTATAATATATACACTGGGAACCAATGATGATAGCGGAATATAACTTTACACAAATACGGTATTTGAGCTGTGGTATCCCTTGTGGAAAAATTGTCGTGATCGGACTATAACTTTTCAATACAGTTAAAATAAATGAAAATACAATTCAATACTCCAAGTACACAAGTTGATCTAATCTAATTAATTTTACAGCAAAATAAAGAAATATGTAAATGACGGATAATGAAATCTCGATTATCACTTTATCATGCGAGAGTATAAAATGTTCGGTGACACCCGAACTTAGCCCTTCCTTACTTGTTTGAATATAATTTATGGCTGCTAGATGACGAGAAAAGAGAAATTCATATGATAAAGGTTGAGTTAGGTTAATCTGGTAGGCCAATAAGCCACACATAGACCAGTTGCGGGCGGTACTTTGCGATACCAGATGGCATTCAGTTGCTATATCCATGAGGGATTTTAACAGACTCTCTATAGATACCTCTTCCAATGTCTTTCCAAACTGGGACAAGTGCACAAGAGCTGCTCCATTGTTTCTCTGATGGCTTGCTCTAGACATTTCCTGCAGTCTTCTCGATCTGTCAGGCCTATTCTGCGGGCGTGTGTCGCCAACAGACAGTGACCAGTTAGTATTCCGATCACATTCCTATAGTCTGTTTTATCTCGTGCCAATAGGAATTTAGTGTACTTCCAATCTGCAGTTTTGCACCCAAATTGCTAGTTCCATCGGGTTTTGTTCTTCTTTACCATGCTTCTGTTCAGATCGTCGTATAGACAATGCATGAGGTTTTTCATTTGATAAAACATGAGGCAATTTCAGGGCCTCAGAAAAAATACAATTTTATATGTAGCTAAGGATAATTAAAAGGACGACGAGCGCTGCGTTATTTTTTACAAATCCAAATGTAAAAACTTTAGAACTTTTCGGACCTTTTAAACTGTGGAATTAGTATCTTTTGGAATATCAACAGGGAGTTATGGACGGCATTTGAGAAGTAAAGTCCTCACTCGATGAACAAAGATCAAACTCTACAAGTCACTCATCATCCCCGTTCTGAGGAGGAGGAGGATCAATGACAATATGTGAGGAGTCGACGTTATGAGTTTACGAGAGAAGGGTGCCGCGGAAGATTTCTACTTCTCTGCGCAAAGGTAACGGCGAATACCGCAGTCTATGTAGCGATGAGCTGTACGAGTTATACGAAGACATTGACATAGTTGAGAGAATTAAGAGACAACCTCAACGCTGGCTAGGTCATATCGTCCAAATAGATGAAAACACTCCAACGCCGGGGGGAAGACCTACACTTACTTAGCTGACCTTGATTTACACATTTTCTGGAATATTTTCAAACTCAAAGGCAATTTTCCGCTGACTGATAGTTTAGAGCACAACAAAAACTCTACTAAAGGATCAAGCGAACTTATTGCAGTCTGAAACCAACTTTTTGAGATTATATCTGGACTATTAGCTTTTTGCACGAAGAAGTGTGCTCTTAATTGCATTTTAACACAATTCCAAGTCGCAACGCGGTCATCAAGCTGAGCTTTGTTTAATTTTGTAAGGCTTCATGTACCAAACAGCGATTTTAAATTGTGCGAACCCGTCGTTGCCATAATTTATTTATTATTGCGACTGCTAACATTACAATTAACAATAGGCTTTGAGACAACTAAGTGAACTGAGCGAATGTTCGAGCCAATGACGCAAGACCGCGACTGAGCGCCGGAAAAAAAAACAAAGACTGCTATGAGACAAGGCAACGGAAACTGGTACAGGTCGGTAGAGCGTTGTCGAGCAAAATATCGCAAATGCAGCAAAAACAACAATAGCGAAAAAATATTGTTCAACATAAATAATGACAAATGGCATGAAAATTGAAATAAATACAACAACAACTGAATGCATATTAAAAATGTAAGTATGTGGTACAACAAAAAAATGGCAAACAGGACAGCTAACAAAACCGCACGCACCGCCACTCACACCACACTCGACGGCGCTTATTGACTTAATTTTCTCATGAAATCATCACGTACAACAACAGCAGTAATAAAAGAAACACTATTTAGTGCATGGGCGTGGTATACATATGTAGTTTGTTTCTTTATTATAATTTTGTTGTTGTTCTTGCTGATGAAATTGCGTTATTGCATGTGTGGTGACGACTCTTCCACAACTCCTCGAATTGTCGATTTGTCATTAGACGAGCGCACGCACGCAACTTTTCACTGCTCTGCTTGGAAACTATTTACAATGCGTAAATAAATTTAATAGCAGCAACAACAACAAGCACGAAAAAATTAGCACAGCAACATTAATACGTGTTAGAATTTGGCAAATGTGAGTGTGTATTTGCGTTGCTAGGAGACAAGCAGTGATAAAAGTGGCTGAAACATGCAAAGAATTGGGTTATGAGTTTTTAGGGACAAACAAAGTACAAACACGGACAAAAACTTGCTGCTCTCATACCAGCGTCTTCTTTGCTATGGAGGCAGTGCTTTCCTCTGGTTCAACCAGACTATACTAACCGTGCGATTCTGTACTGTGATACAGTATCAAGTCTCTAAATTTGATAGAGACAATTTTTGAGACTTGAGACGATTTTGCTATTCTGTAAGTGACAGTCATAAAATCTATTACATTTCATTATTCAGAGATGTTTTTATACTTGAATGAAAATAAATATGTCGATAACAAAAATTATATTTTCTATAACATAGTCAAAAAACATAATTATCAATCAAAATTAAAATATATGTTGACTTTGTTTCATAATATTTTCGAAATTTTTGTAAAATTGATTTATTTTTAACCTTTTCGTGTTTGAGTTGCTTACAAAATATAAAAAATTCCAATCGATTAATATCTATGGGGATCTCTATTCAGTATATTCAAAATGACAGACAAGAGTGCTTTTTGGTTTTGTGACTTGCTAACTACCAGGTCTCAAATTTGAGGCAATATTTTGAGGCTAAAGCTAGAGACTGTTTAGTGAATAGTAACTAGTCACAAATTGAGACTTTACCACAAAATGTCCCAAATGGAGATTAGAGACTGCTTACAGAATCCCGCTATAAGACTTACCAATCTAAACGGGGTTAGATCTCCGAAGTAACAGCCCTTGACCGGATAAAATCTGTGTCAATTCCGGTAACGTAGAATCGGCTGTTGTGGGAATTGTGTTCCTTAACTACGACAAACACTGACTGCCATTCACAGTGGAACTATTAATATTTGCACCGACAACCTCCCACTGAATGGCGTACTTGGAGTCAAACCACACCCCATTGCAGACGAAGAGCTCGAGCTGCCGCAGAAAAAAAGATTGGCCTTTGTGCAGCTTCGTTCTGGATTCTGTACAAAGTAAACTGCTACTTAGCCAGAACAGACCCTGACATATCAAACAGATGTACAACTTGCAATGGGTCCCCGCATGACACTAGCCACCTCTTTGAATGCCCTGCTAACTCTATATATCTGACCTGACCTTTTCCCTTTGGTACTACCCTGTCGAAACAGCACGTTTCCTGGGCCTACCGGTGATGACGTCGTTACAACAATAACTACAACCGTTACAAAATAACATTTGGGAAGTGATAATTTCGCTAAGCAACTGATTTCAGAAGTTCTGTGGTTATTAAGTAATAAATGTACATCCGGTGGTTTAGTTATCCTTCTAGTAATCGCTAGACCAAAGCTTTGTAATACCTATAGCCTATTTCGATTAATCCTAAGTGTATAACATAAAGATATATGATACCATTATCACAGCTCACTCACTCTCCATCTAATTCAGAACTATAATTTTACAAAAAGCAGAGCTTGGTGGACCTTAAGCTTAATTCCTTAAATACGTATATGGTATATGCTCCTCTTTTCTGTGCCGAATTATAATTTTAAAATATTTCTTCACTTTATATTTTATTTATATTTCCATAATGTCCATTTGAGGAGCTGATTTTATTCAGCCAAAATACGTTAAATTTTCGTAATGGTTTTGATACGGATTCCTAAGGGAACTTAATTCCATTCGCCTGTCTACAGCTTAAAAAAAGCTCCCAACAGAGCGCACCCCAAGAAGAAACAAATAAGATTACAAAACGACCTGCTGATGATGATTTCATCTGTTCGGTATTGTCAAAAATCCTTCTAGTCTATATTATCTAACAATGCGAATCTGCTTTCCGTACAAAAAAAAGCAATAGAAGAGCTGTGTAAAATACTTTCGCACAGTCATAGAAGTCATTTACATTGAGTTTGTTACCATGATTCAGACGTTTTAGATAGAATCTAGTTAAAATTGATATCTGTCTGGAAAAGCGTCATAGCTATTATTTCCAAGAAGAAGATATCCGCAAGCATAGCATCTTTGGTATGATGAGGTCCCTATTTGGCTTTTTCGTATCGTATTTGTCTTCTTCCATCGTTAAGCTTGTAGCAGTGTCTTGTATTAGAGAAGCAATATTACCCTTTCACCTTCAAAAGTTAAACTCACTCAACTCAACTCCCTTTTTTACAGCTGAATAAAAGCACTCACCAAACTATGATACGTCAATTTCTCCAATAACCACCAGTAAATTAAGACACTTACCTGAAAAGCAGAAAAAATGTGGGATTAGTAAGAAATTTAAATACAAGACGTTTAAGAAACACTTAATAAATAATTTATGGCAATGATAAGCATAAATGGAACTTCAAGGCGTTAAACTCAAAACGTTTACAAAGTTTAAACTACATAATAGATTTTCGGCTGCATACGAAAATATTTTCAAAGCGTCTAACCAAGCTTAGCTTAAAGAAATATCTTACGCTATAAGCCCATTATGAACTAAAACGCTATGCAACCGCATGGATTAAGCTCAACCGCCGCTTGGGCTCTTGGACTCTTGGCTTGAAGTTGTTGATTTCTGATTCAATTATGTTAATTGAATTCAATAACTTATGCGTCGATTCGAGAGAGTAGAAACTAACAGGAAACTGACAATGCGAATGCATAACATAGCAGTAAAAACAAATAGCAATAGGAAGAGAGAAAATTATAAAGAATTGAAAGCAATCGTTGTAGCACAAAGCTAGAGATGACTAAAGATGGCTTTAAGCTGCAAACAAAGGCACATAAAGACGGAAGGGCCCCCAATACGATGCAATGCAGCTTAAACACGCGCATGTTGCATTTGTTATTATTTATGTACACGCACTCACTCAACTCGCAGTGCGTCAGTCAGCAATACACTCACACAATCAGTCAGTCGCACAACTTACAGCCAACCAATCTGTCTCAGTGTTGCAATGCTTGAAGCTGAGTTATCTACTGGGTCACACAGCTTAATTTTGTAGGCATATTTGGATGCGGTAGGTACACGCCAGCAAAAGACAAACAGCTGACAATTTGACGCGAGCAATTGACAGCAGCTTGACAGAATGGCGGCAGCCCACGGCATGTTACTTTGATTGCTGTATTGTTTAAGTTTAAGTTATGCGTGCTTTTAAAGCTTTATTTTACATTTTGCATTCATTATGCATTTATTGTTGTCAAAAATATGAAAAAAAAATATTGCATAAATTTTATATGTGACATATTGTCATAATTTCGCGGCGATAACGTCGCACAACAGAAAGAGCGCCTGGTGATTTGTGAGCGTTTATGATGAGCAAATTTATGTGCAACTGACTGTGAGCTTGGCTTCGAGTTGGCGCACATTTCCGCCAAAGGCAATCCGTTTATTTTTAAACAAGAAAAGGAGGACAATTAATTGTGAATCATTTTAACTGTCAAAAAACTGCATAGCTAGCGATTACGCTAATAGTATGGCTGAGCAAATTGAAAAGTCTACAAAAACCGAATTGCTCCTTTACTAGCGTAGACACTGCTTACGCGTTTATAGCTGAGTTTACAACAGCGGAGTTGGGGTACCATGGGTAGCACCCATGTAAAAAGCAACGGACGTTGTTGTGCCAATTTTTATACTCTCGCAACAAAGTTGCTACGGAGAGTATTATAGTTTTGTTCACATAACGGTTGTTTGTAAGTCCTAAAACTAAAAGAGACAAATATAGGGTTATATATACCAAAGTGATCAGGGTGACGAGTAGAGTTAAAATCCGGATGTCTGTCTGTCCGTCCGTCCGTCCGTCCGTCCGTCCGTGCAAGCTGTAACTTAAGTAAAAACTGATATATCATGATGAAACTTGGTACACGTATTTCTTGGCTCCATAAAAAGGTTAAGTTCGAGGATGGGCAAAATCGGCCCACTGCCACGCCTGCAAAATGGCCAAAACCGAAAACCTATAAAGTGTCATAATTAAGCCATAAATAAAGATATGAAAGTGAAATTTGGCACAAAGGATTAGGGAGGGGCATATTTGGACGTAATTTTTTTAGGGCCCCGCCCCCTACTAAGTTTTTTGTACTTATCTCGGAAACTACTATAGCTATGTCAACCAAACTCTATAGAGTCATTTATTTTAGGCATTTTCATATATAGTTCACAAATGGAAGAAATCGGATAATAATCACGCCCACCACCCATACAAAGGTTATGTCGAAAATCACTAAAAGTGCGTTAACCGACTAACAAAAACGTCAGAAACATTAAATTTTACGCAAGAAATGGCAGAAGGCAGCTGCACCCAGGCTAA
>NW_017536897.1:277823-282405 GCF_001853355.1 Bactrocera latifrons | reverse complement strand
TCCAAGTACACAAGTTGATCTAATCTAATTAATTTTACAGCAAAATAAAGAAATATGTAAATGACGGATAATGAAATCTCGATTATCACTTTATCTTGCGAGAGTATAAAATGTTCGGTGACACCCGAACTTAGCCCTTTGTTTACTTGTTTGATTTAGAAAAACGTTAGATGAAGATTATGTGTAGTTATTTTGGAAAAACTCTTTGATTGTTATATACATAATATTTATATAAACCTCGCCGATATTAAAATAACCATATTAAAACTTTAACCGAATAGTAATAAAATTACCACCCTTCACATCTGAACAAAACTACAATAGGTCATAAGAGCAATATTTTCAATTTATATAAACATAGTATTTAAAGCACAAGGCGATGAAAGACCTACATTGACACAGCAGGCGTCAATTATGTACATTTGAAGTCAAATAATTATAACTACATATAATTTTGTCTGTTGCACAAGGCTACACATACAATCTTGTTGCCAATTTTCGCGCAATCAAATAAGCCAAGTAACACCCAAATCCACATAACAGTTAAAACATATGTCGCTAAAAAGTATTTTTTCACGGTCACATGTGCATTTTACGCCCACTCAGCGACTTGAATTGCTGAACAGCGACAATACTGATGCGACAGTTTATTATAGGCACGCTGTGCGTCACTAATATAGTGATAGATTTAGACAACTGATAGATTTAGGTTGTGGTTCGAACCCAGAAGGGGCGTGAAGACCGTGGTGTCATCGTGATAAAATATTTTGAGTTACAACTCCACATTTTAGTCGGTGGACCAATGGATGGTTGGAAGAAAACCTAGTTCAATGACTTCAAACTAATACTCGGAACTCAAACAGTATTTGTGAGCTAGTGAAAGCTTTCTGGCGGAGAGTGGAGCGTAATAACTTTATTGTCTAACTAATAACTTTTAGCAAGGTTCACATCGCCAAAGTGATTGGTGTCCTAAGTGGATACTATCCCGTTGGCACTCACGCGATGAGACTGAAGTTTTTGGAGAATAAAACTTCCCAAAGTTGCAAGGAGGAAGATGAGATGGAAATATGTAGACCATGTCACTTTCATTGTCTAACTTTCGCCAGATCAGGGCAGGTTTCAGTAGCTGTCTAAGTGAGATTATTCGAGGCCTCACGAAAATCGGTCTCTTTACCTAAATTCCTCTAATCTAGTCTAACTCTTACCAACGGTTGCTATTCCGAACTAAGTAGGCAATTGAGAAGTAAAGTTCTCTCTCGACGAACAAAGACCAAGCTCTACAAGCTACTCATCAACTCTGTGCTGCTATATGGAAGAACTCTAAACTACTTTGAACTCAAAGTTGTTATGCCGAATCTGACCTTAGAAAGAATGCCTGCTTTTCAAAGAAACTCTCTGATCACACAAAGCCTTGCGGCATTTAAAACTTTCATTATATGAGTAATAGTTATGTACAAGTTTTGATATTGACAACTTTGTGTGACCTGTGATGTTATATGGTATAAGATCTTGGTAAGAATTATCTGATTCCCTAAGCACTATATCATCGGAAATTAGTTCGTCTATTAGTCAGAAAGTTATTAGTAGGGCTTGTGAATGGCCTTAAGAGAAGCACTTGTTTTTTTTTTTTTGTTTAGGATCTCTATGGACATTGGTTTAGAAGAAGACTCACCAAGAAAGCAGGTTTTGAAGGCAAAGACTACTGTGGAAGCTGTATTGGTTAAGAATTAGGAGGATATACTTAAGAATCTTTCACTAACTGAACTATAAAACTTTAAATATTTGCTGGAGATGATTCAGAGAAACCTAGTTGTTTTATGGGCACTCAGTATACGTGCGCCATGGCCAGAGCAATGCTTGACTGCATACTCCACATTATATGCGTTGCAACGCCAAAAACGAACACTTACCGCAATCACGCTACGACTAAACAACGAACGACCCAACAACGAATATTCAAGGTGATGTGCTTGAGACGAAGACTTGCGCGACAATAATTGCCGCTGCAGGCGCGAAGTTGTTTTTGTCAAAACGAAAATTTGCTGCTATTATAAGCGTCAGCGGAGCATTGCGCGGAAAAATTGCGAAAGCAAATGACATTAAATGAAAAGTAAGCAAAAAAAATCGCATGCGATAAAATTTTGTGGGTGTGTGCATTTCATGTTGACAACGCTGTCAATGATATTGCTGCAGCCGCTGTCGTTTGTGTGCTATTTAGGCAACGTTTACGCTGCGTTGTTGTTGTCACTGGCTGGCCATTTTTTTGTTGACAAAAACCTCAAGCAGTTAGCGGCGAGTGAGAGTGCTTTTGATGGCGCCAGCGAGAGTGCGAGTACGAGTCTTCATGTGGGTTTGCAGCGCAGGCGCGTGACACAAGTGGCGCGAAAATTTCATGGACTATGAGCGACGCCCCGCCGTCTTTTTAATTGTTGCAGTGAACATATTTTTTATGAATCCAAATTAATTTCCAAAGCAATTAAATAACTGACAATCGTTTAATAATGTTCGGTTTGAAGAATCTTTAACTTGATTGTTAAAGTTGTCGACAAAACCATAAACCAAGTGATACCAGTGAAATTTTACGAGATCTTTGCTAAATTGGCGTAAATTAGAAATGTATGTTCATATGTATGTATATATTAAAATATACAATTTTTTTGAAGCCGTAGTATGAGTGAAAGCTAATACTGAGTTAAATATGTATTCTCATATGTAAAAAATACAGGATTTGTCGTTGGGTGCCTGCGGCACACATAATACTAAATATATTGATGTACTTTGAGGCACCAGTTTTGTTAGAGATCTACAGCATAAGAAGGGACTACTTTAAGGATCACCTACATAGACATAGGAAAGACATGACATAGGAGTAGGTTAAGTTTAGCGGGTTAAAGTCCAGTACTCCGGTTTCTGATGCTTCCTCCCACTGAAAAAAAAACTTGGTTTCTGCAACTGTTGTTCCTTAAGCTTGGATGACTTGACAAGGAATAGTCTCTTCAGTGTTGTCTCGAGAGTAAACAATTCTCACCTAATATTCCTATAAGATATTTTATGACAATAAATGGGCTTCACATCAGCTGGTTCAGTGAATAGTTGGGACGGAGCAATCCACAAAATTAGACTGTAAACGCAGTATATAGCGAAAACGACATACAATGTATTTCAATTTCGACTCCAAATGACTAATGGGTTTAGATGCTTTCTGGATCCAAAGTGGCACAGTTAGAACGATACAATCACGTGCGGGTTCTGTAAGAAGTCTAAAGGTACCAACATACATATAGTTTTTAAATTAAAGAGACTTTATTACTTAAAAGCAATGAGTTTTAAGTCTCTATACAAAACTTATACCTTTGAAATATTTTAGAAATTACAGTCTGACTAGAGTTCAGGAAACGAACGGCTCGCGAAATTCCAAACTGGTGTTGCCGATTCGGCAGCCGTAACCCCACATAATGATTACCCAACTATTGCTGCGGCACCACACATTATTGCCAATGATTTCAAGAATCTATGCTGCAGCCACCGAAATGGATTTCAAGGAAGCTGCTATCATAAATAAGTTCATCAAGGAATCCTGTAAGTTTGTTCCAGCTGCTGTCTCAGCTAAAACTGCTGGTGCTAGCGCTGCTGCCGGAAAGTAGGAAGAAGCCAAAAGGGGAAGTCGGAGTCCGAGGAAGAGGAAGAGGATGTTATGGGTTTCGATCTATTCGACTAAGAAAATGCATAGTTGAAAAACTGAATCAGTTGTGGGAATTTAGTGTATAGAGAATTAAATTGTGAAGACTGGATATACTGTTTTCCTTAAAAATATTAAATAGCGTTTAGAACTATACTACTAGCGAAGCACTCTTTCCTAAACATATTAGTTTAGTTAATAGTCCATAGAATTCCTTCAAAATAATTTAGCTGTGACTTTCAGGCAAGACTTCAGGGAACCAACTTTCGTGCCGATGCGGCTGACTATACCAATTTCCACAAAGCTTCGAATTTACTGAGTTTGTGAGGAGTTGTATTCGACTTTTGAACTTTTTTTGAACGGTACTTTTGATGTTGCCATATTGATAATACGAAAGGTCTTATGTATAGAAATTTCTCTTTGCTGTCTTCCAAAGTACCTACCTCATTATGAATGCAACCATTGAACTATCTTCATTGTTCAATCATCAGCTTTGGTCTAAACATTACACCTAAACAACACTGTATGCATCCACTACAATAACCGGTGTTAAGTGTGGCACCATCGCACAACCATAAAGCGGATGAAGCAGCAAAGAGGCACATAAGATCCGAGTATGTATATATTAACATATTGGTATGGTAATAAAATAAGATTAAAAACAAGAAAAAACGTTAACTTCGGTTGCACCGAAGCTAAATACCCTTCACAGGTGCATTTCTGTTAGTAACTATATGTTCAGTTTGTATGGAAGCTATATGCTATAGTTAACCGATTGGAACAATTTCYTCGGAGATTACATTGTTGACTTAGAAAATTATCTATACCAAATTTCGTGAATATATCTTGTTAAACGGGAAAGTTTTCCATACAAGAACTTGATTCCGATCGTTCAGTTTATAT
>NW_017536897.1:266596-276743 GCF_001853355.1 Bactrocera latifrons | reverse complement strand
AGCCGATCTGAACAATTTTTTCGGAGATTACATTGTTGACTTAGAAAATTATCTATACCAAATTTCGTGAATATTTCTTGTCAAATGTGAAAGTTTTCCATACAATAGCTCAACATACTGATCATTTATATATATACTTTATAGGGTCTCCGACGCTTTCTTCTGGGTGTTACAAACTTCGTGACAAAATTAATATACCCTGTTCAGGGTATAACAAGACATGTCCGTACAACGGTAAAACTAGGTCAAAAGTCGCAACTTAAAGCAAAACGAATACCAGAAATCACTAAATAAAAGTTACCAACAATAAAAAAACACTGTGCTGTAAAATAAAACATAACAACTGGTTGAGAATCACAATCAAAATTGAGCACTTGAGTGATTTGCAAATTCGGCCAATGGAGATCAACGCAACTGCAAAGAGTCGAAAATAAATGAAAGTACATACATACATATGTATAATGGGAGTGTAAGCAAAATGAGGTGTATAAAAGCGTACAAAACGATGAAAAAAACAAGCAATGAAAAAGAGGATAGCGCTAAAGAAACGTTAGTGGAGAATGTGGGCATGCAACTCGGCCACAAGCAGCCAACCCGATTTCGAATGCCACGAGTTGGACTGTAAAACGTGCAGCGCCGCCCGAATACAAAGTGCAGGCAGCAGGGAGTTAAGACGCTGGAAAAAAGTGAAATTTCTCATACAAACAAATGTTTAGCTACCTACTTACCTACATAACGTTATATACCTGTAAATATAGCGGTAACGCATAGACACCAAGAACTAAAAAAAATTTGTGGAAGTTGTGTGTCAAAGCTTTCTACTATGGGCCTTAGCGGCTGACAATAGTAAACAATTCGATGTCATTAACCGAAAGCGACGAAAAAATTCCGAAAATGAAATGCATGCGATAGCGGCGCGAGTTAACCTGACGTAGGTAAAGTTTTGTAAGCTTACAAAAATATATATTTATTTGCATACAAATTTATTTATGGAAGTTTCACGTTTTCTCCAAAAACAAAAACAGCAACAACAACTATTGTACTCATGTAGACATAAGCAACATATGTTTGACTGTCAAACCAGCTGTGCAACAACTGGTCAGTTGATAAATTCAGAATACTGCCTTGAGTCCAAACGACCAAGTTGGCTGTGGCGTAGCGTGAAAAATATTTTTGAAATTTATTTTAATTTACATAGGCGCTACTTGTTGTCAATTTTTATTTAATTTGTTAGACACTAAATCAATGGCTTCAGAAAATTATACTATTTACGAGGGGGTGCTTAAAAGTTTCTAGGCTAGTCAAGAGTAGCTTATAAAGTGTAGTTATATACGAAAACTCTCGAAATCCAACGCAGAATAACTTTTGTCAACAGGTGCTACTTCGGACAGAGAAGGCAATTGAGAGGTAAAGTCCTCTCTCGACGAACAAAGACCAAACACTATAAGGGTGCAGATTCATATACGCTGACATCACCTGATGAGTCGTCGTTACGAGAGAAAGGTTCTGGGGTGGTCTTATGATACTGTGCCCATTGGCAACGGCGAATACCGCAATCGATGGAACGATAGCTGTACGAGTTATACGACGACATTGACACGACAACTCTACAGGTCGCTCATTATTTCAGTCCAGGGGCTACGGGGAGTATTGCAATCAATAGAACGATGATTTGTACAAGATATACCATGACATTGATATATTATATTTCAGCGAAATAGGAGACAGCGGCTACGCTCCCTTTGTCATGTAGCTCTGTAAGTATTTGACGCAGTATCCGCCGAGGTAAGCAGAGGAAGTTCTATACTTGGTTGAAAAGACCAGGTAGAGAAGAACCTGGCTTCGCTTGGGATCTCCAATTGGCACCAAACAGCGAAAAGGAAACTGACTCATTTTTGCTATCTGAGGACTTGAAAAGGTAATAACCTGTCGAACATTTTTAGATGAGGTATATATTTGGAGATTGAGCGGTATTTTGGATATAAATTCGACCATAGACACGGAAGTCCTCTTATGCGATATCTGAGGGTTTGAAAAACTATATTCTGATTTCGAATTTTTTATATATTTTTTAAATAGAGCATGTCATAGATGATGGCACTATTTGTGCCATTTTATTATCAACGTTTATTATATACGATATCTCAGCGTTCCTACAATACAGTCTGTATAACCGGAACGGATCCGTATCTTTATCCGGCTAAGGACTGTCAATTCGGCAGTTTTGCTCGAAACAACAACTGAACCGGGCTATCTTTTTGTTCTCACTATATTATGAGCACTCCCATAAAGCGTTCAATTAGTTGATCTACCCTCGTATGTACGGCATAATTAGCGTATCTAGAATACGAGTTAAACGCGCGCAATTTGAGTCTTAAGCATAGAACACCTACACATAAATGTGTTGACAATTTCTGCCAATTACTCTTATATATATCGTGCTATGAATGTGTACATATATACGTGTGTAGATTTGTGGAGGCCTACATGCCACATTACTCAGCGGCAGCATGTTCAAAATATGTACTCGTAAGTCTCTTATACACATCTAGGTGTGTATAAGAGACAGGGCCTACATGCCACATTACTCAGCGGCAGCATGTTCAAAATATGTACTCGTAAGCCGCGTTCAATGAGGTCAATGTCTGCCGGTACAATATTAATGAGGCATCGCATGATTTTTTCTTCTTCTTCTTCTTCTGCTTTGTTTTTAGCGAACCTTTTTCGGAGCTCTGTGCGGTTCTAAGTTGAATGGCAGTTGCTGTGAAATAGTTGCGCTCACTTTTAATTACGCATAGTGGTCTCCAATCAACCGCAACGAATTGGTTATCGTTGATGAGCCCTCACTGTAATGAGGTTATGTCGGTGGTATGCGCAATATTTGGAACACTTATGACATAATCACGTTTTTTGGATATCACAGAGTTTAGAATATTAAAAAATTGAATCCGTTATTAACGTTATTAGCATAGAATGAAGCTAAAGAGTCAGTTGGGTAGTAATCTCCAGCAATGGCAAAGTTTTTGGTAGCGGTCTTCCAATATTTAAAACCCGGTTCGATAAAATGAAGAGTCAAGACTTTCAAAAATAAATAATTAAGATTTGTTTTTTCAGCGAATCACCGTTTGAGTCTGGAAGAGAGTAAATAATAACTAGACACCAGAACTGACAAATACCATCTCTACAATTTAATTGCTCGCAACACAGGCTGAATAAACTGGGACACTGCCTTGTTAAAAAAGGCCTCGCTCAATGAGGCCGCTCAGGCCTTGACCTGGACGTCTCAACGAGCCAATAACGAACATTTTTTTCTATTTTCTAATTAGTATATTCAAATTCCATGTGATTGCCAAAAATAACGGACTAAAACCGGAAAAACGTTGTGTTTTCATGAGCTTTGGCACTTAATCTCTCTGTCAGGCCAAAGACTTATTAGGCTTGGAAGAACCAGCACTCAATACATATTCTTTCGTTTTTGTAAAAGAATATTAACCATTTTTGTGGTTTGCATAAACTTTTTTGCGTTTGGCTGTTTATTTTTAATGCCAATATTTTGCCCTCTACTTCACTTTTATATTATTTGGCTGTATTTGAGGTTCCAGAGCCGGCTAGTTTTAGAGATATTGAATTGAAATTTCAGACAGGTTCCTTTCTCACCAAAAAGCAACTAATTTGTCGGTATCGCCGTTATCGGACCACTCTAGCATATAGCTGTGATACAAACTGAATTATCAAGGTCGAGCGCTTGTATGGAAAACTTTTTTATTTGACGACATATCTTCACGAAATGTGGCGAGGATTTTGATCCATAGCGCTACAATTTTTGAAAAAAATTTTCAGATTGCATCACTATAGCATATAGCTGTCACATAAACAGGACGACCAAAATCAATATAAAGATCTTTTTTATACCCTTTTATGGTACAACAAACCGCACAACTTAGCAGCCTAGAGGCCCAGCCAAAAACAACCGAAAACAACAAGAGCGCAGTAGAACGAATAAAGAAAGATACAGCGGGATAACCACGTCACGGATACTTCAAAAAATACCTCCACAGAGAGGGAAAAGTCGAAGCGCCGTCATGCCTATATAACCGCAAAGAGAACACACTGTTTGCTGTTGAAGACCTGGTTGGCTCAATAAACGCGAACAAAGTGGAATAGCCGTGTAGCGTATTTATGCTTCGGCGCAACCGAAATTAATTTTTGTCTTTTTATTTTACTTTAACCTTGTGTGAAAATTGTCAGTTAAACCCCATAGTCATGAAAAATTACGTCAGCGCCGATACAACTTTTAGATTATAAACAATCGATTAAACTAAAGCAGACAAATTAACGCTTTACTTCTGTCACTATAGCATATTTGACAAGCAACTGCAATTTAATTACATTTTTGGCAAAGCGGGTTTAATGTTATACAACCGTTTGTTACAGTTACTTTTTTGACATTTAACCTAAAGCTTTACATAAACTATTTTTTATACAAACATTACAACAAGTACAATAATATCAGTAGCTATTTGTAAATATGTAGCTACATACTTCGCACAGGTGTTACGCGTTAACGATTTTGCTAAAGTGCGAATGCGTACATCATAAGCGCACTCGGCCGCAGCGCAGCTTTAATTACAACAAATGTCAACAACGCGTACATTCATTCATTTTAGCCAAATTAAGAAATTAATTGGCTGAAATGCGTATTTTTTTCTGCGCGCAACTATTTGGAAGCTCGTAAATTATTGACTTATGTCAACGGCGGCGCAGAGTAGACGAAGCGTGAAATTTGCAATTTAACGTCGGTTAAATGCAGCGCAAAACTATTGTAAATATGTAAAAAGAAAACAAGTAAGGAAGGGCTAAGTTCGGGTGTCACCGAACATTTTATACTCTCGCATGATAAAGTGATAATCGAGATTTCAGGCGTGGTTGTCATCAGAGTGTTAAGAAAATATTATATACCGAATTTCATTAAAATCGGTCGAGTAGTTCCTGAGATATGGTTTTTGGTCCATAAGTGGGCGACGCCACGCCCATTTTCAATTTAGCCTGGGTGCAGCTGCCTTCTGCCATTTCTTCCGTAAAATTTAATGTTTCTGACGTTTTTGTTAGTCGGTTAACGCACTTTTAGTGATTTTCAACATAACCTTTGTATGGGCGTGGGCGTGATTATTATCCGATTTCTTCCATTTCTGAACTGTATATGGAAATGCCTAAACGAAATGACTCTATACAGTTTGGTTGGCATAGCTATAGTAGTTTTCGAGATATGTACAAAAAAGTTAGTAGGGTGCGGGGCCACGCCCACTTTTCCAAAAAAGTTACATCCCAATATGCCCCTCCCTAATGCGATCCTCTGTAACAAATTTCATTTTAATATCTTTATTTATGGCTTAGTTATGACACTTTATAGGTTCGGTTTCGGTTGTGGGCGTGGCAGTAGGCCGATTTTGCCCATCTTCGAACTTAACCTTCTTATGGAGCCAAGAAATACGTGTAGCAAGTTTCATCATGATATATCAATTTTTACTCAAGTTACAGCTTGCACGGACGGACGGACAGACGGACGGACGGACAGASAGACATCCGGATTTCAACTCTACTCGTTACCCTGATCACTTTGGTATATATAACCATATATCTAACTCTTTGAGTTTTAGGACTTACAAACAACCGTTATGTGAACAAAACTATAATACTCTCTTTAGCAAACTTTGTTGCGAGAGTATAAAAAAGGTAAAGCAAGCTGCGCCAAGCTTTTGTTAAACGTGCAATGCAAAATATTTACAATTTTCACCGCAACTATGGCAACGCCACAGCGGCTAACAGCATCCGTTTCACTTGTTCAATGTGTGTAAGTGTTGCGTAGAGTTTGTGTGATGAATCAAACGTCAATGTGTGGCGTTTTGCATGATGCTTACAATTGTTTTGCGAAGCTCGAAATGCGTAGCTACAAAAGTCAAGAAAGCCATTATAAATATGTAGTATGTAAGCCGAGCTATGTAGCCTGATTCTTTTTTTTTTTTTTTTTTGTAGCAATCAGCGCAAAGGTGTTTTACCACTTTCTGTTTGTACGCAAAGCAAACCAACAATTGTGCATTGTCAAAGCGACTGTTGGTCAACCCAGTTTTAGACAGCAACTGCTAGCCTACAAATATGCCGAGTGCAGCAGACGCACTACTGACTAGTGAGCAACACTTTTCTAAAGCACATCTTTCTTTTTATTGCCTTATCTGAAACTACTGTTTGGCGCATTGGTTTTCAATTGGCACTTTTTTTTTACCTTGCTACACGGTCTTGCTTCAGCGCCTAACAAATTCTCTCCGATCGTTGCTTCTCAGCGCATATACATATGTATGTACATATGTTCGTGTTATTTACTTGGGTGGCTCAAATATCTTCACGCACTTCCAACGACAAATTAGCGATATGTAGTTAAGCTAGGACGAATCGATAAGTAAGCGGCGAAAGCTAAGAGCGCTTGGATACCGTATACAGCGAAACTTTGCTTTCGATGGCGTTCGTGAAAAATAATTATCGGAATCAACGTGTTTTTCTCTATAAACAATAAGCGCAACCGTGAGGCCACTTTCCAGCAGAGGCTGTGCGAGAGCGTGAAACTTAGAAGCGGTTGCCTCGATTTGCGGTTGTCGACGAAACATAGATCCATTGGTACACACTCGGCGCTGAGCAAGTCATGACTGTTTTTTTTATCATAGATCAAGAAACACTGGACTGCATATGAGAAATCTGCTCTAAAGCTAAGAAAAACTGGTTAACGTCTAGAACGTTACAAAATTGTAGCACAACCACGGCTGAATAGGTCGTAACCAAACTGTTATCATTTACAATGCATTCTACAGATTTGTTTCCCACATTGAAGTAGTCATGCTTCGGACAGTAATTTCATACCAATAAAGTTCTAGAGGGGTTAAAAAAGTAAGAACAACGCTGAGTCAAGCGCATCGAAATTATTTCAAAATTTTCGTTTTTTGTAAGTTAAGTGTTTATGGTACCGCCCTCGTATGTTTAGCTTACTGCTTAACACATCTTCTTAATGCAACTCACCATCATCATTGATGCCGTCAGTCATTCATAAATTCAATAGGCCTGGCATGAATGATCGCTTAACTGCTACGCAGCATGAATCTTCCGCATCTCACCCAGTGTGCCTAGTAAACAAACAGGTACTCGGTCTGTCGATCATCATTCGTTGCGCTCACTTGACAAGCATTACATTATATTGACAATGCCTGCAGTCACAGCCAGTCTGACTAGCATTAGTGTTTATAGTAAGTAGCAAGCATCAAGTTGCTTTTGTCCATTTTCAGTGGTTGCACAACTTCACTTTCCGCCTTTACCGCATGTGCAGAGGCATATTTTCTCCCGGCTCGCCATAAAAAGCAACTTTAACGTGCTTCCAATGTATTGACTGGCTTAAGGAAGTTGCATGCTTTTGCACGAGTACCGAACCGTTTCTTATGATTTGCAGTGTGCAGTTTTACCACTGGCGTGTGTAAAGTGAAATATATTCTCTTTTTTCTGGCACGCCTAATTGTCTTAGACCTATTTTCAACAGGTTCGCCAAACCGGCAGATGTTGCCGCCGTCTCGCTTGTAGCATATCATTTACTTTCTATTCTTTGATGGTTAGTTGAACGGGTTAAGATTATTTCGACTGATTATTTATTTTTAGAAAAGATGGAAAGTAACATCTCGACACTTAAACGTACGGTATTGGTCGGAAGTATCCAAATTGCTGTGGTTTTATGTAGCAAAATATGCGTAACTTTGAACCTAGTCCATTCTAGACTTACAAATTTATAAAACATATCTTTTATGAGCTAAACAGCATAGATAAATAAACTTAGAACTTGCACGTGAGAAACTCCGAGAAAAGTGCTCCATAAGAGCAACGAATTTGTTTCGTCAACTTCTTTGACTTCTCGAAACTATATTCAATATTAACTCCGAGAAAAGTGCTCCTTAAGAGCAACGAATTTTTTTCACATCCTTTTTTGGCTCTCAAAACTATATTCAATAAAATGTATAACTATGACTAAAATCGTGCTTATAAGATATATGCTATAACTGAACCACTTGTTAAAATGGCAATGTTCCCAAGAGCGCTAAAAAAATAATTGAAAAAATTTAAGAACACTTATTTAATGACAAACCACACTTCTCTAAACTCTCAAAGAAATTATATTAATTATCTCTCCGCTCTAAACAGAAACCTCATGCTTTTCACCTCATAAAGCAACTCTGGTTACGTCTTCAAAAACCCAAACCCTTACTCACAACAATTTTATAGGAAGATTCAAGCATAACCGACGTTTTCGAGCCAAATTTTGTTCAGCGCTGAGGTTTATTTCTGGTTAAATAGGTATGTAAAAAACCAAAATTGTCCCATTTGGGACCAAGGACAACATAAAGTGATTCAAGAGCTGCCATTTCACCTAGAAAAAATTACGGTTTGGTGTGGTTTGTGGGTCGGTGGAATCATTGGTACACATTTTTTTCAAAAATAATGCCCATGAAAACTTAACCGTCAATGGCGCCCGTTATTGCGCCATGATAACCGACTATTTGGTGCCTGAAATTGAAGGTCATGATCTCGGCGACTATTGGTTTCAACAAGACGGCGCCACTTCACACACATCGCATCTACCAATGTATTTATTATTTTATTGAAGGAACACTTCGTTTTGGGCCAGTCGATTGACTGACACTATTAGACTTTTCCCTGTGTGGATAGGTAAAGTCTAAAGTCTATGCGGCCAATTCCGCTTCCATTCGCCTTGAAGCAAAACTACAGCGTGTCATTTGCCAGTTACCAGTCGAAATGCTCGAACGAATCAACGAAAATCGGACTCAATGGATGGACCATCTGAGACGTAACCGCCGCCAACATTTGAAAGAGATAATCTTCAAAAAATAATTACCAAAGAATGTTCTTTCGAATGATAATAAACATTCCACATTAAATTTGAAATTTCTGTGTTTTTCCTTTAGGAAACCCCGAAATGGATCACCTTTTATATCAAACAATTCCATAAAACAATGGTAAACACGTATGTTTTACATAAAATCAAAATCTAAAAATAGATAATTATATAAGTTTATTAAAATCTATATACCACTGTGTGCGAAACACGATTCCAATGAAAAAGTCGTTAAAGTTAGAACCGACCAATGACAGCCAATTGATAGTGAAGATCGGACAGATCACGCAAGAAAACAACAGTATACTATTATTTCTGGTATGACAACACATATCCAACTGAAATGATTTGATTCCAATTGGCGGCCATAAATAATTCTTAACCTAGAAAACATTCCACGCCGACTGTAGTAGAAAGGTGTCATTATGAACATCAATCAATGGCGAACATCAGCATTTCATCAGTTCAAGTCAAAGTTTTAGTAATTATACAATGTTGGCTCTAAGATTAACACTATTCGACTACCGATTTTTTCAATTTCCAGTACACAAATTAGGAACCAATCAACGTATCCTAACAAAACTTTGCACGAATAGTGCCTTTGAGACTAAAACTGATCAGCAAATATCGGTCAATCTGCGAGACAACTACATTATAGAAATTCAGATAGTCCTTATGTGAAAATAATATGCCCCTGTACCCCAAATCGGTTCAATAATAATAGAAAAATTTTCCAACTTCCAGATGATTTTACCTTACCTTAAGAAAACTCAGAGGACATGTTTTTCTCTTAATAATATGTAGTTATGCCAGATATTGATCAAAACTGATTAAAATCCAACCTTTCTTCCATATACCTATTAAATGAAAGATTTTCAAAACTCCGGTAAGCTTTAAACCATCGAAATCCGACCCTGGGTTTATACTATATAGTTTAATAACGAAAATATCTGAAATCATATTGTACAGCATGGATGATGACAACATCTGATGAGCCGACGTTATCAGTTTTCGAGAGAAAGGTTCGGCAGATAATTTGTGGATCTTCGCGCATTGGCAATGGCGAGTACCGCAATCAATAGAACGATGAACTCTACGAGATATATGACGACATTGACATAGTTTATATTTTGTGCAAAAACACCAGTATTATTATTCAATGATTCGAAAATAAATAAACTTCAAGGGAACTAACTTTAACTTTAG
>NW_017536897.1:264183-265336 GCF_001853355.1 Bactrocera latifrons | reverse complement strand
ATTCATAGATTGTGGTTGAGGTCATGTGCGCTTTTGACAACTTTTAAGTGACAGTTGGAAATTGCGTTAATTTTGGAATGAAATTGAGGTTATGTRTTTGTTTATTATTCTTACTTGCAAAATTGTGCTGGGACGCAGAGGTTACTGTTGAGAATATGTGGTTTATGTTATGTAAAGTTTACCGCTGCACAGTTCAAATCTATGTATGTGGCAGTTTGAAACCATGATAACATTGTAAGATATCGTAGATAACGTACCGCACCATACAAGTATGTTGAAGTTACTTTGAATTTAAACCACTAAGAAATATTTTTTTCCGAAATAAAGACTAAAAGCGAAATTTTACCTTTACATCTCTGAAGTATATGTAGATTTAAAGTTTGGAGTTTCTTGCAAGGCTTCCTTCTCCCACTTCTTGGTGATTTTACTTCACCCTTTATTCAGGTTGTGATAGGACTGATAAATTGAAAAGGTCACACTACGAACTATGTAGATCCTAACCTACCGCATTCGCCTGGAGTTTTTGGTAAAATCACATATCTCCGGACCTAGTTGACTAATTTCAACATTACGGTGCATAATGGGTGGTATGCAATAGCAACTGCGTTCACTTTTTATATGACACAATTCGAAATTACCTCCGATTCTTTCAATTCCCAGACAATTACATTATAGATATTCAGATAGTCCAAAAAGCGATTCAATAATTCCCTCTGTCCCCATATACCTAATAGAAAAATTTTACAACTTCCAGATGACTTTACAATTCAGAGAGCATGTTTTTCTCATAGTTATGTATATGCAGTTATGCCAAATATTGATAAAAACTGATTAATATCAACCCTAACTTAAATATACCTAATAAATAAACTATTTTAAAAATTCCGGTAAGCTTTATACCATCCAAATCGGATGCTGGATATATTAGCTTATCAAAAAAGTTTTGCGGTATTTTCGCTAGTTGGCACTGAGAGCGCGTAGTTTTAGTTTTATTCGACACATCGGGTCATGCTATAGATTTTTGGAAAGCTCATTTCACGCGCTAACACATGTTTGATTGATTGTCGTTTCTTTTACGTCGTTCGTGAGTTATAGCGTCGCAAACATGGAGCAAAATAAGGAGAAAATACGGCATATTTTACAGTACTACTAC
>NW_017536897.1:262187-263958 GCF_001853355.1 Bactrocera latifrons | reverse complement strand
GAAAATTGCGATAAAATCGCTGAATTGGTCGAAAGAGACCGGCATAGTAGCAGCCGTAGCATCGGTCAAGAGCTGGGCATGAGTCATCAAAAAAAATTTTATGAACAACTGAAAATTCAATAAAAATACCGCAAGACTTTTAGACAACCTATTATACAGTTTAATAAAGAAAATATCTGAAATTATATCATACAACATGTAATAACTTTAGTTTGCTCCCACAAGTCGGGTTTAGTCACTGCAAATTGTAAGAGTAGCAAATGTTTGCACTCCAATTTAGCCCTTTCTTACTTATTATATATTTGAAAGGTCATTGTGCACAAAGAACTAGTTGCGGGAGGTAAGCAGTTAATTTGGCATTTGACGCCGTTGTATTCCAAAACTGAAACCGACGTGACCGGAGCATTTTATGATGGTATCCCCGCCATTTACCGTGCAATAACCGAAGTACTGAAAAATATTTCTATACAATAAATGACATAAAAGTGAAGAGAAAACTGACTGCCTACCTCGCAACGTTACAATCGATCACAACACGTGCAGTATTATATACATAACGAGAGTTAAAGAGAAAAGCGAGACTCATTTGCAGACAAAATAAGAGAGAGGCCGAAATGCATGAGTACAAAGCTGTCCAACAGGGGTAATGTTCCAAAATTCTATGAAAGATGGGGCCTGTATAATAGGTTGTCAAGTGACTTATGGCCAAAGTATACTGAAATTATGGAGGGTACGCTGTGCTCTGCACAATCCACAAAAAAAGGAGTCGCCACAATCATCGCCAACTACGGCAGCATAATCTTAATCAACTACGTTAATAAGGTTCTATCAAGCGTACAATGCGAAAGAGTAAACAAACTGTTTAGACCTTATCAGTATGAATGCAGATTGCGAAAATCAACAACTGACCATATATTCTCCATGCGACAAATCTTGGAAACATCCGTGAAAAGAGGATCGACACACACCAACTCTTCGTCGACTTTAAATACGCCTTCGATAGCACAAAAAGTAGTTGCCTTTATGTGGCCATGTCTGAATTTGATATTCCCGCAACACTAATATGGCTGCATAAACTGGCGTTGAGCAATACCAAAAGCTCTGTCAGCATCGGGAAGAACATCTCCGAACTGCTCGATACCAAACGAGGTTTCATACAAGGCGACTCCATATCGTACGACTTCTTTACTCTACTCCTGAAGAAAAGCTGCAGAGCTGAATGGAGAGGGTACAACTGCTGGCGTACGTTGACGGCATCGATAACATTGGCCATAACAACCGCCCATTTAGTTCTGCTTTCTCCAAACTGTATAAGGAAGCGAAGTAAATAGGTCTGGTAGTAAACGAAGGCAAGACGAAATATCTACTGGCATTAAGCACACCCTCGTCAAATTCGCGACTTGTCTCTCAAATCACTATTGACAGTCCCAATTTATGACTGGATAAGCTGTCTATCTTGGAACCAGCCTCGAAATCCGACGCAGAATAACTCTTTCCAAGAGACTGAGTAGGCAATTGAGAAGTAAATTTCCTTAAGACGAACACAGTCCAAGTTCCACAAGTCAAGAACCAGTTTGCAAGAGAAAGGTTCTGCAGATAATTTAATGTTCTTTGCGCATTGGCAATAGCGAATGCCGTAATCGATAGAACGATGAAATGTACGAGATATGTGATGCCATTGACATAGTTTATATTTTGTGCAAAAACACCAGTATTATTATTCAATGATTCGAAAATAAATAAACTTCAAGGGAACTAACTTTAACTTTAG
>NW_017536897.1:246114-250382 GCF_001853355.1 Bactrocera latifrons | reverse complement strand
ATTGAATTTGTTGTATTTAAATTGATGCTTATTCCCATTAATAAAATTGTTGGTTAATAATAAAATAATCATAGAAGAAAATAATTGTAATAACAGGTTTTATTTTATAGGGACGCTACAAAACTATACAGATACGGACAACACACGACGCCATCTTTTTTGCCACTCTTTTGAAATTTTTCCTTACTAAGATTTGCCATTTAATCATGGAAAGATATAATATATACTATTTAGAAAGGAGGCAAAATTATGAAAATTTACTACCGCCTCAACTTTAAAGGCGCTACGTCCTTATGGTGTTCATAGTTATCGTGTCATACACGTATCAATAATTAAACGTCTAGTGGTAAAATTTGATTTCACAGGCACAGTACAAAATGTTTCCGTGCCAGTGAGACAAAGAGGTGACCGTAATATCGACAATATTGCTGCCTGTAGCGCATCAATTGAGTAAATTAGTCTCTCACACCTCATTTTCCAACTTTGGGCACCTTGTGACGTCGTTATGGTGAATTTTGTGAAAATATCTTGGCCTACACCTTAACAAGTGCAAATTGACGAAAGAACTGAAGCTGCTTAACCACCACAATCGTTGTATGATTGTGAATTGGGCTGAGCAGCAACGTGAGGCTCATTTCTGAAGAAGCCATTCAGTAAATAAGCAAAATATGCGTTTTTGGTCAGATGGCAATTCACACGTACTCCATTAAAAAATTACGGTATGGTGCCGTTTATGGGTCGGCGACGTCATTGCGCCGTAATCTTTTCAAGATGATCAAGATTACTGTGAATGGGAATCGCTACCGCTCAATGATAACTAAATATTTTTGGTACGAATTGGATAATAGAAACTTGGACAATATGTGGTTCCAACAGGAAGACGCCACAAGCCACACAGCGAATGACACATTCGATTTAATGAAAACCAAGTTTGGTGAACATGTTATCTCACGAAATGGCGATCTGACGCCATTAGACTATTTGCTGTGTGGCGGCGTCTAGCTTATGATCTATGCAAACAATCCAGAGACTATTGATGAACTAATATGGAACGTGGAATTGGAGCAGTATCGGCCGAATTATGCTTGAAAGCCGTCGAAATTTGGGTTCAGCATCTGGACTTCTGCAAGTGTGCCCGTGGTCCACAGTTCCATACATAATGACATCGAAAGTACTTTCACAGGAGTAAAGAATTTCATTAATATCACAAACCGTTTTTGTTTTAGGTACACAAAAAAAAACTTTTTTAGCGGTCTTATTGAAAAACTAGAAATTTGGACATCATGAGAATATGCCGCATACCATAAAAATTGGTGCAGACTTTATGTCTTTAGAAATGCTACAAGCTCTTACAACTTTTCCTGATTGTTGAGAGGCTTCGAAAGGCCACTGTAAAGGAATTTACTTCACTTTATATTTTTACTAGAGCGATTTACAGCGCCGATTATGAAAAGCTGGTAAAGATTTTACGCAAACTTTCTTCTCTTCGTCTAACAAATATTCTCGAGAATGTTCCTTTTTGACTTTGGATAAGCTAACTTTCAAAACTTGCATAACTTTCAGCGGTTGCGTAGTTTAAAAAAGAAATACAGAAAGCCGCAAGAATGCTAACGGAAAAATCGACGCACAACCTTTTAAACACACCAGCAAACTATGACGTCACTTCCATTGCCCGTCATATTAAGATATTTTTAGTTGTGGAATACTAGTATTTTAAGATCAAAGCTGAGAATGTACTGCTTATGACGGCTACAGCGCGTAGGTAACACTGAGATGTTCTTTCTGCATAAACTTCAAAAAGCATTCACACAGCTGATTAGAATTGGTAATGAGCGTAGGAGTGCACACAAATCAAAATAACTCAAGCATATACCACCAGTGATTAAACCGCGCGACAAGACACTTTCTTCACAATGGCTTCCTCGAGAGTATTAGAACTTTTCTGTGCAGTGGCACTTACACAGCAAACTTTTGATTGCTACATATAAGTATGTATATATGTACTGAATGCAAGAATATTAGAAAAACTATGCAAAAGAGGAATATCTACACTCGCTGAGCTCAACACAGTACGAGACTAATAATAGGGTGATTTGGGAGACAATCAGCCGTGGCGTGCTGACTACTGGCACTTACTGCAAAGATCATTATTTATGTGCTATATAATATTTTCGTATCCCTTGAATTATGTTTTTAGTTACTTTGAAAGATGTGCCATTTGATTTTATTCGCTTCCGATTGCCTCTTATGCTGCGTGGAGTGCGTTTGCCGAGTGTGCTAATGTTGTTTGATGGGCTATGTATTGTTTTTAATTATAATAGAATAGTGAAATAATGAGTGCGGTTATTTTCAGAGATGTAAAGTCTGGAGAGGAGATAAGTACATTTTTCAAAAGCCAGCAAAAAGCGATAGATGCGAAGAATAAAGCTTAAAGCATAAGCTTAATAAAAAAAAAAAAAAATTAGTTACGTTCCCTTGACAGTCGGGTCCACGTAACTGGAAGGGACCTGGACTTTCATCCGGCCAAGGACTGTCAACTCTGCAGATTTCTGGCGCTACAACAAGAATAAAGCTTTCATAGTTACACCACTTTGTGGCTGTTTACCTCACTCTCAAGAGGATCGTACTATCTTGAAAAGATTAACAGTTTATGACAAAAAACAAAAACATTGCACTCACACTCGCACACCGACAGTTTTATCTTGGTACTCCTAGCAGATCGTACATTTCCATAAGGCTAGTACGTGAAGGTTCAAGTTCTTTGAACTAGTCAAAACAAATTATTTCTTGAGCAAACTGCATCCCTAAATTTTGTAATTGATATGAATTGTATTCTCATTGACTGAACTATAAGCGTCAATACAAAGCACGAAAGGTTAATACATTATTCTTTTAATCTCTTCAAGGTAAGGCGCCACGAAAACGACGATAAGAGTAACATAGAGCGTCCACGATAGAAAATGCTAAGATTTCAAGTGTTTAATCGCTTTTTGTTTTGGCCTTTGAAAGTATTCGACACAGTAACCATCGCGGGAAGCAGAGGAAAAGAAGACCTCACCTCCGTTGGAGAGATCAGGTGGAAAAGAACCTAGAAGCACTCGGTATCTCGAATTGGCGCCAAGTAAAAAAGCAAAAAAATATTGAAGCAAATAGTGAATACTAATCAAATGACAGTCAGCGGCCAAATAGAGCCACAGTTGTAAGGTGCTTTGACTGAAAATTCGCTACTTAAGTTTCTTGGTGTCTGAGGGAATATTTTATGAAATTTTATCTTTTTAAAAAAACTACGTAACACATAAGACTCTTACTTACATACTTGAGTATATATAAGCATGTTAATAATTTCATTCTTGGAAATTTCAGGCCATAAATAATTATACAACTTCTCTCGAATACTTTCTAAGAGCATACACATTACACATACATAAGTAAGTATAATAGAAATGAGCTTTTTCAATAGAATGCAGAATGTAAGCCCCATTTCAACCGTTATAAGGTTGTAGGCTAATGCTAGTCAAGACCATAACGCCGACAATGACAGCATAACAACAATAATGAAGTGTCAAATAACAACAACAAGCAGGAAAATTTAAAAAAATGTAAAACAACAAAGCGACAACAGTTGTTTTGCGGCTTGTGGTAGCGAAGTAGCATAAGAACTAAGCTGAGACAGAGAAAAATTGGGGAAAATACAAACCGGTAGCAAAGAAGTGTTAACCCACTGCTGTAGTGTCGGCATGTTGCACTACTTTTCGACTGTCAATGCAAGGAAATGGTAGAAGGAAAGGAGGAAGCAGACGGGCAAATAATATGGTTTGACAGATTTTTTTCACTCTTCTTCTTTCCTTTGTCACAACTTTTCATGTCTTGCTTGTGGTGAGACCGACTTAGCAATGCGTTTATACATTTAACTTCTGAAATGATTTTTGTAAATTTTTTACCATTTTCTTTTTTTTACGTTTTTATTCTTTTGTTATTATAGATATGTGTGAAAATTTCCATGGTCGTAAAAGGAACGAACGACATTAATGAGCGTTTGACATTAGAATGAGAATGTGTAACTGTAGTCTGGTTTTTTCTCAGGCATGCTCGAAGCGTAATTTAGCACTTTTATTTTAGCATTAAGCATCACATAATCCAATTGGAGCATTTTTAATTGGCATTCAACCACTGAACGGTAATAAAATATTGATTGCGCCACAAGAATTCTTAGAGTTGCAAAACCAAGCATATGCAAAAATATAAAAAAAGGAAAAATTATAATTAAA
>NW_017536897.1:215051-245664 GCF_001853355.1 Bactrocera latifrons | reverse complement strand
TTTAATTTTTTGTTTTACTAGTTTTTTATATGCTTTGTTTTATGGCGCTAAGAATTCTTGTGGGAAAATAATTATAGAAAATTTAAATAAAGTCGTGCGAAAATTTTTACCATAAACAGCTAAAAACTCCCACGATTTCACCCAAAAAACTTTTCTATAAAAACCCATAATTTTATTACAATTCATTCAACGAAAAAAAAATCATTAAATATGCAGTAAAATTTAAAATTGGCAAAACCTGCCGCCAAGCCCAATGTTTGGCATTTACAGTTATAGCTGACATCTTTTTCCATATTTCAAGCCTACACTCGCACACAGGCAGTTGGCACGTATTTGTTTGTCGGTCTGTTGCAGCACACATCAAAGAAAACGCACCGCATTTGCAATCACAAAAGCTGATAATTGTTAGTTAATACGTAGTTGCCAGATTGTTTTTTTGTCTACGTTTACTAAACCTAACAAACTTAATTGATAATTATTATACCAAATAATTGTTAGAACAGCCCGTAAGTTTTAATACTATTGTTTGTTCTGACTGTCCTTTTTTTTTAAACTCAATTAATTTCAACAAAGAATATTGTTACAGAGTTCTAAATATTAAAAATTTGCCTGAACCGCTACCACTAAATACGGCACACACCTAACCAGCGCTGGAAATAATTGTAAAATTAAAACTTCAGTGTACCAACAATTCTTCTCATTTAATTTCTGCAAAACAATAATAAAAATATTTTAAAAATATTTTAAAAAAATATAAAAAAATATTTTAAAAAAAATTTAAAAAAAAAAATACCGCAAGACTTTTTTGACAAACTATTATTTGTATAATAGTTGTGACACTTGGAAGATGCAAACAATAGTTTTTAACGTTTGAGTTGAGCACTTACTTTCACTATTTGTTTCACTTAAAAAACGTAAAGAGTGTTTCTCTTCAAAATTTTTGTCGTCATTGCAAATATTTACTGTCCAATTGACGCTTCGTACATAATATTTCGCACTGACGTAACGATGAAGTGCGTGCAATAGTGAAAGTATCGCATAAACACCGGTTTCTAGTCCAATTGGAACGTCAGTTACGTCCTCATTGTCTTTATAAAAAATTATTTGCTATTATTAATTTGATGATCAAGTTATTTTTTAGGTAATTAAATACTTATCAAATCGCAGTTTTCAAGTACTCGAATTATTATCTACTGTGGAAAATTATTAACGAAGCTAATTGTGAAATAAAACGATAAGATGATAACTTCTCAATATACGTAATGCCTCCGGAAAGGTTGGCAACTATGAAGATTCAAAATGTGTATAAGCTCGGACAAGGTGATCAATTTCCTACTATTTGTAGCAATTTTTTTAATTGAAGAATTCTATTGTCCCCCAAAATGAGGGAGAAGAAAAATGCATCACCGATATTAAGTCACCAGTTACCAGTCAAAATGCTCGAACGAGTCATCGAAAATTGTACTCAACGGATGGACCTTCTGAGACGTACATTTAAAAGAGATAAAACCAAAATACCAAAGAATGTTATTTCGAATGATAATAAAGAGACCCCATTTGAATTTTACCTGTTTTTTCCTAGAAAAAGTAGGGAAGCTCGCTAGATCTCTCCAGGGAGATCCCTAACCCCAAAAATTCCTTACTCAATAAGTTGTCTAAGCTCCTAGTGCATTATCACCATCATTTGTTACCTAAATGAGATCATTCTGTAAATAAGTCTTAAGATTCTGTAGCCTATGGCTGACCAAACCTTTTAAAACTGCATATGTCAAAACACCTGTTTGCAATACGCCAAGCGGAGGAAACTCAATAGAACTCCATCTTGATACCTCGGATAAATCGGAAGATCTCTAGATGAAGCTCTGATAAGTGTGCTACGCTTGTACTTAGTAAACTAAATGCAATTACTATTAGTTTTTCTTTTCGCTTCCTATCAACAATTTGTCAAAGACAAATGTGATATCCGGAAATGTCAGCATTTGTGCGCAGTCAGAGTTGTATGCAGCATGGGAACGAAAAATGAGCGCAATGTCCGCATGTTGGCATGACATTTAATTAAAGTTAATTTTTCCCTAAGAACAACAATTAGAGCAACAAACAGTCGCATACTGTGAGCGCAGCCACTAAGGTTGACAGAGTGGTGTGAAAGACAAAGCGAAATAACTTGTTAATGCTGTAAATAATTTATGAAATGCAATTTTTACAACTTCACTATGTTTTCTATGTATTCTTTTTTGTACATTTCTAATTATTATTTACTATTTGTTATTGTTTCTTATCTATTCTTTACTATTGCACTACAGTGTCGCATTGCTGTTCCCACAATGTCTACGAGCGTTTGCACAATATCAAGTTCTACAATAACAACAACGTGAGCCAAAAAGTGCGAGTCAGCTTTTATCAAGACAAGAGGCGTGGAATAGTGTCGAGCACTCATTTATTATATACTATACTATAATATTTATGTACATATATGTATAGACACACTTCAATGTTCCAATGAAGCCCTGCAGTGAAAAAGTGAACTTGTGGAACAGATTTTTGTAATAAATCTTCTGGTGTGCTTAGTACATATTTGTTGGAAAATAAACGTGCGACAATTCTCGGAAGGAGGACAGAGTTATTAGACACAATTATTGATATCCTGCAGTGAAAATATGAACTTGTGAAACAGATTTTAGTGGCGAACCTTCGCGTGTGTTTATTAAGAGTAAGACGTTAGACTATTTTTCGCAGAAGGAGACATACTTAAAGATACACTGTATGAAAAGTGAACTTGTGGAACAGAGTTTTACAGTAAGGGAACATGAGACCAAGGGAAATTGGGGTGCCAATACAGGTCATCTGTCTAAAACTATTGTGTGTAGAATAGCTAGACCTTATTTAATTTACTAAAAGATTTCACAGATGTGGACCCAAACTAGAAAATAAAAAATATATATTTAAAACTTCGGCCACAGCCTTCTGCGTTATAATATATGCGTCATCCTTATTAGATAAAAAAAACAAATTAAGCACAAAATGTCACAAGTTCGCTTAATAATAACAAGAACATTTATTAACGAAGAACATTATCAGCAAAAAAAACAACAAATGCATATAAAATGAGTAACTCGAAATCTCAAAGAAATACTAAACATTATTTTGCAGAGCATTATGCTCATTATTTCATTTACAAACAAAACAAGTAAGGAAGRGCTAAGTTCGGGTGTCACCGAACATTTTATACTCTCGCATGATAAAGTGATAATCGAGATTTCAGGCGTGGTTGTGAACCGATTTCACCCATATTTGGTACATGTCATCACGGTATTAAGAAAATATTATATACCGAATTTCATTGAAATCGGTTGAGTACTTGCTGAGATTTGGTTTTGGTCCATAAGTGGGCGACGCCACGCCCATTTTCAATTCCGTAAAATTTAGTGTTTCTGACGTTTTTTGTTAGTCGGTTAACTTTTAGTGATTTTCAACATAACCTTTGTATGGGAGGTGGGCGTGGTTATTATCCGATTTCTTCCATTTTTAAACTGTATATGGAGATGCCTAAAAGAAATTACTCTATACAATTTGGTTGACATAGCTATAGTAGTTTTCAAGATATGTACAAAAAAGTTAGTAGGGTGCGGGGCCACGCCCACTTTGCCAAAAAAGTTATGTCCAAATATGCCCCTCCCTAATGCGATCCTTTGTGCCAAATTTCATTTTAATATCTTTATTTATGGCTTAGTTATGACACCTTATAGGTTTTCCGTTTTGGGCCGATTGTGCCCATCTTCGAACTTAACCTTCTTATGGAGCCAAGAAATACGTGTACCAAATTTCATCATGATATCTCAATTTTTACTCAAGTTACAGCTTGCACGGACGGACGGACAGACGGATTTCAACTCTACTCGTCACCCTGATCAGTTTGGTATATATAACCCTATATCTGTCTCTTTTAGTTTTAGTACTTACAAACAACCGTTATGTGAACAAAACTATAATACTCTCTTTAGCAACTTTGTTGCGAGAGTATAAAAATTATTTATAAACTATGTATATATGGACATATGTAAGTATGTAAGTATGTAAGTATGTATGTAGCCATATTTATATATGTATAAGGTTTTGCTTTCATTAACAGTTCGGATTCAAGTAAATGTCTCACCAGTTTTTTATGACTTTTAAGCAATTATTTATTTATTGGCGATACAACAATAACAATTGTCAACTACATGGCAGATTGTGGGGTGTTAATTATTTACAGATATTTTTAGACATACATACATGCATATTCCTTTATAATAATCGTTTGCCCACAAAGGTAGTAAGTTCCTATGAACTCCGTGTAAGAGGTGTAAATATTTGGTTATCAGTTTTTATATCCATTGCGACAACCTTCATAATTCAAACAAACTACGCAAACAGATAAATCACGGACGTTATTTTATTCTTTTAGTTCTTTTAGTAGAGTTGTGTCTTTATATTGCTATCTCTATCTATGTCACTCGACTATTTTACTTTAGCTTTCAAGTTTACTATAGATAAAAGGTACTGGGCCAAAGATTTATGACTAATCTACACTTTGGCACCATATTATTTGTTAATTTTTACTATTTTTTTCATAAGCTTGATATCATTGAACTTGTAAAGTTGTTAACGGGCAACTGCACCAACTTGCCAATTAGAACGATATTATGGAGCAGCAAAGACAAAATATTCACAATACCAACGGGTTTCTGAAAACCGAGAGGCTATTTCATAAAAACCGTTAGGCTGGTCTAAAAATCAGAATGTCAGAATGCCAACATGTCAACGCTAAATAATAAAGCTTGAGCGACATTAATATATGAATACTGTTGACGCGAAACACTCAAGGAGTTTTGAATGAAACACCAATCCGGGCATATCTGACTTCGGTTGTGTAGACCCGATTATCGTATAAATAAACTCTAAGCTCAAGGTAAAACCAAACCCACTACCGCAAGTGCTGCCTCCGCTGAAGTAGTGGTATTAAAAGCAGTAGAATACGCCCTCAGGTTCAGAGACATTATGCATTAGGCTTAATGTAATCTATTATTGTAGTGTGGGCTCTGCTGATAAAGAAACTTATGTTGTTTATTCAAGTGAGGCAAAATGTGTTTCATAATATCAAATTTATAGCTTGCAAAGGAAATTTCTTCTTTAGGCTTTGTAATATTTTTAAAATTTCCAAAAAAAAATCCAGGAAATACCAAAACTAGTGTGTCCACTCCCAAGAACAATGTCCACCGCTAAATCCAACAAGTTTTTGTTGTGTCGCAACATAAAATTTCAGAAGAAAGCTGTTACAAGTGACACCTTAGAACACCAACTCATAACATTAGATTGTCAAAAAAGTCTTGCGGTATTTTTATTGAATTTTCAATTGTTCATAAAATTTTTTTTTGATGACTCATGCCCAGCTCTTGACCGATGCTACGGCTGCTACTATGCCGGTCTCTTTCGACCAATTCAGCGATTTTATCACAATTTTCGACGACAGTGCTTCCGGCGCGTGGCGCATCTTCGACCACCTCTACACCAGAACGAAAACGTTGAAACCATCGTTGTGCGGTGGAAATGGAAACTGCATCGGGTCCATAAACTGCACAGATTTTATTGGCGGCTTGAGATGCATTTTTGCCTTTATCGTAGTAGTACTGCAAAATATGCCATATTTTTTCTTTATTTTGCTCCATGTTCGCGACGCTATAACTCACGAACGACTTAAAAGAAACGACAAGCAATCAAACACGTGTTAGCGCATGAAATGAGCTAAAACTAGAACTACGCGCTCTCAGCGCCAACTAGCGAAATACCGCAAGACTTTTTTGACAAACTAATATATAGTATAATACTTAAAGGTTCTGTGCAATGAAAACGGATAGGCTCAAATGGCACTAAAATGTGAGAATATTATCCCCACTTCTAGTCCAAATATCTACACAATTTTTATCTGCCAACTAAGAAGCTATAATATCCTAGCGAAAACTACATTTCATTTCTAAATTTCGAAAATAACGCAAGCCTTTCAGTCAAATATTAAGTGCCTTAAATGATAAGTTTGCTTTATTTTTAAATAATTTGACAGATGATAGAACTAGATTTTAACGACAGAATGTTCGTGTTGTAGTTGCAAGTTCTTCTGGTAATTTGATATGGATCGCAAAGGCAAGAACAACCAAAAACAAGAAATACGTCTAGGTAACTGACTTCAGCTGGCTACCGAAATTCACTTGTTTCTCCTTTCTCTTTTTGTATCTACTGTTTGACGTTTCAGCATTAATTATACTTACTTTAACCATCACTTCCGCTTTTTCCTGCTCGTGTGCGCAACGAATCTACGCATTGTCTCTCAACTAGGCTCGCCGGTCATGTGTTGCACACCTTTATTCTACATCATTAATTGTTTAGGGTTTGTACCGCCTATCCACACTCAAAATCGTCATATCATGCTGACACTAATAACAAACAGAACAAATGTCATGACTGGCGGTCCTTTTGACTGACTACTTGTAAGCGCTAGAAGGAAGAAGATCAAAACAATTCGCCTACCTGTATAAATTTAGACATGATAACACAGCTGATTACACACGAATTTTATTGCAGCTACTTTGAAAGTTATTTGTAGAATTGTATTTAGTGTTTCTTCAAGAGTTTTTTTGCTACCTCTGTGAAAGTAGACACTATAGACTGCATACCGATCTTTATTAGAAAATGTATAGCAAGTAAAGAATCTAGTATAAATGTTTAATCAGTTTCTTTGACATAAATTAAATTTCAGTTATAATTAAACATTGAGGATTTTAAGTGGCGGCAAATATTATATAAGTAATTTGGTTCCCTAAGCTGAAAAAAATTATGTAAGGTATCCTAAAAGTGTTTAGATTATATGAGCGCGGGCGCCGTCGGTCCCTTCTCTTATGAACTGCTAACCTAACCACAAGTGATAACTAAAAATGCCATAGTCTGTCGTAATCAACGCTTTTTAAAACCCGAAAGAGTTGGCTGGCGGATGGAGCCAAGTGTAAAAGATCATGCAATTGAGGAAATTTCTTTGAGCGTCATCCAGAAGCGATTATTTTACATATTATATATCAAACTCGGAGAGTAAGCGCCGTGGTGGCCTTATGGAGATGATAGCATGGGCATGGACGATGACAACGTCTGATGAGTCGACCCTAGAGAGAGGTTCTGGGGAAGATTTACGGTCGTTTGCGCGTTGGCATAGGATGGAACGAGAGCTGTACGAGCTATACGACGGCATTGGCATAGTTCAGCATATGAAGAGACAGCGGCTACGCCAACTAGGTCATGGTGCCCGATTAGATGAAAACATTAGCTCTGAGGGCATTCAACGCAGTCCCCGTCGGGGGAAGCATAGGCAGAGAGAGACCTCTACTCCGTTGGAAAGACCACGTGAAGAAGAAATTGGCTACACTTGGAATTTCCAATTGGCGTCAAGCAGAGAAAAGAAGAAACGACTGGCGCGCAGTTGTAAACTCGAATAAAAGCGCATAAGCGGTGTCTAAGTCAATAACGAAGAAGAAGAAAGCAACTCATTACATAAATTGAAATCTATAAAAAATATATAGCGCTGCTCAATCTAATACCTTAAAAAAGCTAACGAACAAAATTTTCAGTCTAACGACAACTTGAAAGCCAGTTTAAGCGACAGGTTTTTAATTGTTTAAATTATCGAACTTTTTCATTGACGCTACCTCGCGCTCGTAGCTAGCTGCAGGCAATTTATTTCACACTCTATGCTTTCTCTTACTTTATTAAGCTGCGAGTTTTCTGCTTAAATATTTAATTTTTTATTTTAAATATATTCTCATATACTCTGGTTTTTTTTTTTTTTTTTTTTTTTTTTTTTTTTTTTTTTTTTAAAACTACGCTCTTCTGCGCTTCCAGATTTACACAGCAGACCGTACGGGTAGACGTTTCGGGTAAAAGTTGTTTGCACTGTTTGCCAAAAAACCAGAAATCGTGTTATGCATTTAAATAGTTTGCACTAATGATTTGGGAGGAATGCTCTAAACAGTACAGCAGAGTATGAATTAGTAATAAAACAAGATTAAACATAATAAATAAGGCAGACCACGGAAAACAGATTTGGTAAACGAACTGTGATTTTGTTGTGACATTTTGTTGTAGCTCTCTTTTTATACAAAACTTCAATTCATTAATGTTTTAACGCAAATTCATATTTTATAACAATTCATTCATGCTAGACAGCTAATTTTAGCAGCTTTTAGAAGACAAATAACCAGAAAATCTGATTTCAGTAACTTGTTTGAAGCGAAGTCGGCTTACCCACATTTACTGTGTTTCTCAATATTGTCGTGCGAAAATGCAAACTAAGAAAATATGTCCACAGGAGCTGAAATTTGTTAAAGCATGCTTTATTAACCACGTGGAACTATGTAAGTTTATGGTTACTTAAACACTGAGAGCTAATTTCTTGGTCAAGGTAGCAGTCATTAGAAAGCAATAGAAGTGCTAGTCGCTAACTTCTCTTCCATATAAACTTAAGGTAGCCTGAACACTGCAGGGTTGCTTTCTATGCCTAGGTGGCGTCTATTAAGGAACAATTAAACTTCAGCTGTACAGAATTATGATTCTTGCTCAGCAGTATATTTCGCTACATAACATACAGTTGAAATTCAATAACTCGCACTTTCATAACTTGCAGTTCTCCATAACTCGAACTCTTTAATTGACAATAGAAGTCAAATTTCCTGCCATTTCACGAGACATTTCTAACTCGAAATGTTTTGTGGATTATGTTAATTCGAGTTAGGGAAGTTCAACTGTATCTAAATCAAAGTAAGACTTGACATATTATTGGAAATACTTAATAAAATGTGTGTTACTCTGATATCCTTCCGCGTTTGCGAAGAATATCGAGATTGAGCTGTAACTCAAATAAACAACACTTGAAGCAGCTAAATACTTGCATACGTAAAATATTTACAAAATATTTTCTACTTAATCTCAGCACAAAAAGGGATGATTTCCACCATATACACATATCAACCTCTAAATATGTGCGAGTATGTATGAGAAACAGCGCACAAAAATAAACAGACCTTCGGCGTGAGGCCATGTAAGGACATAATGCGCTCAGGAATGGTGGGAGGCGGCATGTTATGGCATCATAGCAATAAATTAAAAGTCAAGATAAGGGGGAAGCAAGCGTCCGAAATCGGGTTATACGGTTCGTGATGTTGCATTAAATGTGCAAATTTAGTGAGCGAAGACGAGCTGGAAACTTACATACTCGTATGCATGACAATATGTTCTTAAAAGGATATGCTAGATTTAAAAAAAAAAAAGAAATATATATATAAATCAATAAAACACAAAACAACTTGTATGTGAACCCATTGTAAGCTTGCTTTTTGGCGGCCATTTTTGAAATCATGCTTTCAATTGCTTACATTTTTGTTGACGGCGAAGGTCCTTACCCCATTAGTGCGCTTATAAAATGTATTAAAGCTGCTACCTATTTACATAGGAGTTTTCGTAACAACTTGTGCGCTAATTTAGTTCTCACTGCACTACACTTGTTCGGCTAAATTGCTAGAAGCAGCAATAACGCAAAGGAAATAACCGCAAAAATATGTGGCGATTAAAAGAAACGTGTGTCATAAATATAAAGTATTTGTTTGCTGCATGGAATTTAAACGATTCATTTAATAAACCGATATCACGCTCAACATTTAGTGGTAGTTTGAATTAGAAAACCGCGATGCATATGAAATCTTTTCGGGATTGAGTTAAAAATAAAAATAAACGAGGAACACGGCAACTTCTTTTAGACAGAAGCTACCCTTTAGAAATAAAAAAAAATTTCCATACAAGAATTTAGTTTTGTTTATTCAGTTTGTATGACAGCTATGGGCTATAGTGATCTGAAAATTTTGTTTAGAATTTACAGCGTTGTTTGGGCAATAATTCGTGTCAAAATTCATAAAGATATCTTGTCAAACGGAACGGTCTTCCAAAGAAGCGCTGGATTTTGATCGGTCAGTTTATATAGTAGCTTTAGTTATGCCGTATTCGATCTGGACAATTTGTTCAAAGATTATAGCCTTCGACAATTATTCCTTACGCTTATATAAGACTGATTCTACAAAAATCACCTCTAAACTTCCTATCAAGCTTTCAATAATTTTAAGAACTAATGCGATGAGACAGTTATAATACTAGCTTTGAGTACTAAATTAAGCTATAACTATATTTACTATTATTGAGAAACAAATATTTCAAAACATGTGTGAAAAAGCGTAAAAATTATTGTTTGGCGTTAGAGTAAATCTTCAAATGAGCAGTTATCGATAAAGCAATGAAGGAAAAAAACAAACGCGCTGGATTTTCGACTATATAAAAGGTAGAAATTTAAACGATTTCACTTCGAATCCACTTTTTAAAGCCATACAACTATTTAAACAGGTCCAAGTAAAGGTGCTTGTCACCGTACTGGAACTATTCAGAAAGATATATTCGATATAAAGCTACCTGGAAGCAAATTGTTTTTTTTTTTTTCTTTTTAAATTATATAATATAATATAATGATACACCTACTTCGGCAACAATTTCGGAAAGTTTAACACAAATATGATGTTCAAAGGTGTAAAAAAAAATAATTTCTGAGCGTAACAACAACTCACACAAATGAAAGTTTTCTGCCGATCTCTCTAGCGTAAAATATCTACTACAATTTGTTGAACATATACCAAATCAACTTTAGTATATAAAATATTCGTATATTTGATATTATAAAATATTTCTTGTACTCACCACAAACATCCAACCAACCCTCCACCCGACTTGGATAATTTATAGCGCAAACGCGATTAAAAGAACGACGTCCCATCTTGTGACTGCAATATTTGTTGTTATTATGCTCGAAACACCACGCTCTCTTTGCAATTTCACTCAAACAAATGTATCAATTTTCGTCCTGTCGCTCTACGCTGTCTCTTAATATCCACACTACACTTATACGCTCTATTTTATTCACCACACTTTATAATCTCTCACTCTCTCGCTGTTTAACGCTCACTGTGCGCTATTATCCACATCCACTTGTTCGCACGTACACTACGTGTCCTTCGTGCTCAACTCTTAACACGTTTTGTTTATTTCGAGCACTTGTTTCAGCATATAACTGGTTTTGTCTGAGCTTATTGGATTGCAAGGATATACTGATGCTTATGCAAAGGGCGCGTTATTACATTCATACTCTTTCCTTGCGCTGTGTGAGTGTGAGCACGAACACGGTTGAGAGCCGTGTACAAAGTGGACGTGTTTATACCTGTCTCTTATACACATCTAGATGTGTATAAGAGACAGCTTATGCAAAGGGCGCGTTATTACATTCATACTCTTTCCTTGCGCTGTGTGAGTGTGAGCACGAACACGGTTGAGAGCCGTGTACAAAGTGGACGTGTTTATACAGTTGTGGATGCTGTATAAAGAGTATTTTTTTTTATTTTATTTTATAAAATAGTCTTTGTTTTTGTTTTGAATCTGAGTTTTCATGAAGTGGTTCAAGTATGACGTTTGCTGATTTGTTGTTGTTTACAGAGACTTGTTTTATTTTATGCTGTTGCGTGGATTTGTGCCGATTTTATAGATTTTCCAATACGCTGACGGAAAATGCGTTAATGTTGTATGTAAAAGCTTATGCAAATTCGCATTAAAGCTTATTGGTTTAAAAATAGCTGCTTGAGTTCAATCACTTCAACACAAGCAATTTAAGCGCAGATTTTAGTTTGTCTTTGAATGTTTGCATTTTTATATTTAGATTTTCTTAGTGTATCAATTGTTACACGTTTTTGCTCGGTTTGGCAATTTTTGAAAAATTATTAAATAAATATTTTTTTAAATCTTAAGACTTACTATTATTTACCACGGAATTTTGGTTATTAAGCTTAAATTTTTGTCACTTAGTATTTGCTTATTTATACACTCACATTTTCACTTGAAATATTTTTTAAAATTACCGGTAGTTGATTTATTTATTTTTCCACTTACATATGTACATTCATATGTATATAAATTTAATACATTTTATTTTGAATATTTTATTTTTATTCTTAGTACTTTCAGTAAATATTGACTTTACCAAAAATTAATTTTAATCAGCATTATGTTATTTTTTTTAACTCAAACTCAAACCGTCAAAAGTCACTGTTCGTTTTCATAAAAAAATCATATTAATTTATGCCAGCATATTTTATTTTATTTTTTATTATATTTATTTATTATTCTTCATTTATAACCTCAAATAAATCTTTTTTCTCTATTTGTGTTATTTTATTTGTATATTGTTGAGCATACATTTGCATATTATATATTCAAGCGAGTGAAATTAGCACTGGCGCCATTGAACGTGTTGTATTAAAGTTTGCTTAAAAATGTATTATTGAATTTTTTTTTGTATTACTCATGTTCTCACATTCTTCGTTAAAATTATTTTTCCTGCAAATGAAAAAATAAAAATTTTATTCATAAAAAAGTTTACAATATTAAAAAAATACAAATAGAAACTAAACCAAGCACAAAAGTTAAATTTTTAAATTCTCAAAACAACAATAACGATGCAACTTTTTCAGATAATATCAGCCATTTAATTTTTTTACAGCTATAGATATTTATTACTGATGTCTCACAGTTTACCAATCGTAAAAATTTGTGTAATTAATTTCCAGTTTATTACAACTCTTGACAACGCGCTGAGCTGAAAACTCATTGTATGAGCTTATGCAAAACCATCACTGTCAGACGTTTTAGTAAACAACTTTGCGTTCTTTTAAGCCCGCAAAGCACTTTGATTACACATTTGCAGAAAAAATCGTATATTTAAATAATTGTGCAAAGGCACATGCTTTTAGATGATTTTTAAGAAATTTGCCGACTTGTGTCCAGCTGTCACACTTTGTTATACCGCGCGCAACGCTTTTCAATGCCACTTGTTTATTAAATATTTATACAATATGTATGTTAATATAAGTACGTGCATGCATACATACTTACATATTTATGTGTATTATTCGCGCTAAAAACTAAACACCAGCTGACTCGTAATTTCTTATTTACAATATTATTTTAAATATTGCTCAAAATTATTTGAACACCTACATATGTTTAAATAAGTTATATGTTTGCTCGAATCGCTGTTGTGTATACGAACAATATTAAATAATATTTAATTTTATCTGCGGTATTTTACAAAAACACCCACAAACCGCACTGCACTTTCGCGATAAATTAAATGAAATATGCAACAATACTTGCGAAAAGTGATAATTTTTTCAAGTAATGAAAATATATTAAATAACTTGCGGTTGTTTCGTTTTATTTTTGTTTAAATTTTTCTTTTCTTAGTCATTTTTACTTGTGGTATGTAAATAATTATTTTAACAAGTKTTAAAACCACGAATCGATAACAAAAGTAAATCGATATACCAAACACATCTTACATATTTACGATATCAACATATTACATTTAAGTGTAATGCAAATTAGCAACAGCAAACTAAAGCAACTGTTTAGCAGTTTCTTTCTCATTTATGTACATATATCTACTAGAGAATTTATAGATAAATCCAAACGATTACAAGCAATTCCTCAAAATACACAATAGTAAACACTTAAAGCACTTAGTTTAAAATAAAAGAAAAATAATTAGGATTAAATTTGTAAAAATATTTAAAATATTCATTCAGTTTTCATAGAATTTAGTTTATTTTATAATTGTATTGCTTTGACTTTTATTTTTTTTAAATTAAATTTCATGCTGATAATCTGTAGTAATTGTAATATGTATAAATGTTTGCATAATTTTGTTTAATTTTTCGACACGCCTTTCGTCCGCCTTTTTTTTTATAAATTTTCTTTAATTGTTTTGATATTGCATGAACAATAACATTTGTTTATTTTCAAAATATGTTAACACATTAATTTTTAGCAATAGCCACAAAATATTTTGCACTTTTGTTTTTTACAGCTCCAAGCACTTCTTTGTTTAGGATTTCGTCTATTCGCTAATGCCTTTAGTTTGACAAATAAAGACAGCATTCTGCTAATCCCTACACCCACAAAATAAACTAGCTTTTTTATTCGTACCGCATTTACTTATTTATGTAAATACATACATACATATGTATGTACATATGTACAGATTCAAAGCAGTAGTACCTGACAGTCTCACTGTTCTTAATCCAACAGATAGAACTTTTTGCACTTTATTATCAGTATGCCAGCAGCTGTGTATCAGTCTGCAAAATTCGCACAAGTAAACATACACAAAGTGAATACACATGGTAAGCAAATCTACACATGCATATGTGCATCCATTTCCAATTTATTTATTTTCTTTATAGATTTTGTATTGTTTTTATTATATTTTCGCGATAACTATCACCAATTGTTATTGATTTTATTGTGTATACACACGTACATACACACATACATATGTAAATGTAAATATGCATGTACATACATCTATGTATATACATACATACATCTATGTATATACATATGTACATATTATATATGAATCTGTATAATGGTTTTATATGAACATATTGTTCTTATTATTGTCTATGCATTCATACATACATATGTACATATGTATGCACTTTCGTATTTTTTCTGCTGAAATACATATGTACATATATACAGTCTGCTATACCATATATTGTCAACGCACTTTATCAGCACCCGCATGTGAACTTGCCGCTCTGTGTGTTAACAGCGTAGGCACTTGTCTGCTGCAACACTCATCACACAAACTTACACAAATCTGCAATTATAAACGCGTGTATGTATGTATTTTATTTTACACAAAACATATTTTCGTAGTTCCAATTAACAAACAAACATTTTATTGCGTGCAGTTAAAAATTGTATTTATGTTTACACATATGCTTTATAAAGCTAATTCACACAGCTTCTTTTGCAACAAACATTCATTTACAAATAATGCGACTAAATTCTCAACTCACTTCGTTTCTCGCCTTCAAATACCAAGCAACAACTTCTTGAGAAGAAAAAAACATTAAGCTAACATGCCAACAACTCCCATATGAATATATATTTACATACACGCATACATGCATATATACGCAAGTAAATAAATGTCAACTCCAAAGGGACTAACGCACCTACATACATACAAAAATACACATTGCTTTCGCTCGTTTGAGTGATGGCTTTGAACGAGACAACAGAATCTAATAAGCAAATAGTTTTGACAAACATTTGTACATACGCACATTTCACCTGTGTGCATAGTGCCAATTCGTCGGTCTAGTATTTACACACGCACATACATATGTAGACAAAGCACTCGCGCATTTGTTGCTGTTATTGTATTAGCTAGCACTGTCATTGCAAGGCTGTACGCATTTTACCGAAATCCATTGATATTGTTGTTATTAGCTGGTGAATTTTAACACAAATAAATATATACACACATTTACATGTATAACTATGAAATATAATATTCCTAAGAAATATATACACTTTGCAATATTTTGTGCACATTTGCTATTATTGCGCGATAAACTACACTAGATGCTGCAAATTTTGATTCGTCACTTCCTCACTCTTTCTTAAATTTGCAGAAGGCATAATGAGCTGCCGCTGCGCTGCCATTATATCAACTCGGTACTTTTCAACTATTTTAAGTATAATTTTTCTTTTCTACTTTACATATATACATACACACAATTTGCTTGCATTTTACTATAACTAAAGCTTACCAATAAGCTCAATACGATGCGGAGCAACAAATTACAATTTCTTGGACACAAATTTCTTTAAATTATGCAAATTTAATTCAACAAGAAAGCCACTGCGAGGAAACGCGAATGAAACGACAACCGACCGCACGTATGTAACAACGATTAGTACACGCAACGCAACGATATTTTCACAGCAGCTTCACTTCATATCCCCAGCTAGAACTTTCCACACATATCCGCATCCGCGCTCGCACAATCAATTTTCAACTTCCGTACACTTATAGAATCCGCAAAATACTAAAAGAAACACTTTTGTAGTGAACAACACACGCGTGTATAGACCGTTTCACACATCCGACGCACTAATTTTATTTTCACACACGTTACTCTCCAACATCAACTCGTCACTGAAACTCTCAGCATTGGCAAAGTAAATGGTAACCGTTGCGTTGCTGAAGTTACCACGAAATACAAACCAAATGAGCACACAAGCATACAGACACACGTGCTCAGCAGACGGTGGTGGTGGATTGTATGAATGTTAATTGGCTGTTGGGTGGCTGGTGAAGTGGGAGCGTTGATACGACCGGTAACCGGTGAATTTGCGCGCGAAGAGTAGCATAAAGCAAGTTGGATGCTAAAAGACTGTAGTTTTTAACATACGTGGGTGGAAACAGTTAAATATTTAAAGCGCCCGCTTGTGTGTATATTATAATGTACACGCAATGCTTTTATTCACCACATTGGAGCTTTTGATAGTATGGTGAAATGCTTAGCCGGGACTTACAACACACTTGTGCGTAAAGTTATGTTGGGACGGCGCCGGATGTGAAGTGTTTGAATTTAAGTTAGTGGATTACATTAATTTATAGTAGAAGCAGCTTTTGTAAGAAAGCTTTAGAACGTTGAAAAGGAAAAATAAGCAGAAGTAAATTAATATTTAATTTATATGTATGTACATACATATATTAACTTATGCATTCATTTACATATTTATTTATACAACTACATATAACGTACAAAGAAATTAATCAAAACTAGAAAAAGGAAAGCCAGAATGGCTTGTTAAAGCTGTTATCGATTTATCGAAATATTAAGTACATCCGCAATTTATTGAGAAGTTTAAACGGTGATATGCGAATTTTTTTGAAAAAGAAACACTTTTTGTGGAATATTAGACAGTGCTTTGACCAACACATATACATACATATGTATAATTATAATTGTAAGTCAATAGTAATATCGTTAAAAACTTTTGCCCGGATTTAAATATCTTTCAATGCAAGTATGCAGGCGTTGTAAAGTCATCATCCGGCGTACATACATGATGCAATAGCACATAATTTAAAATAAATACATATAAATGTACACATAACAAATATTTTGAGTTAATTCAGCTTTACGAACACAAAATATTTAACCGAAAAACTATATTAGCTGTAATACCAACCACACAAAAATATTTATGCTCCAATTATAATTATTAGCTGCTATAAAATAAAATAATTGCATTAATGCAGTAATGTCACCCTCACAAAACGGCGCCGCATAGTGCAGTAAATTGATCGTGGAAAAAGTTGGACAACTAAACGTACTGAGAGTATAGTTAGGACATACAACAAATGCATTTTCGTATTACGGTAGAGGTTAGAGAAGCATAGTTTGCGCTTGACTCACCCAGTGGCGCGTCAGAATGTCACAGATTAGTAGCAGCAACACCTCTGACATAATCGCAGATTTGCTAACCAAGAAATTAATGATGTAGGGGAGGCGCCAAAAGAAAGTGAAATTAAAATGAGGGATGTAGGACATACATACATGTATGTATGTAGGTAAATGCAAAAGAACAACACTTTGTGTAGTTTGCATTGCTAGCACTCATCATCAGTGTTCAATCTCTGCACCCATACGCTTAAAAATGCTTTGCCAGGGGTGGAAGTTGCGTTGTGATGCCTGAAGTTAATAATGATGTCGCACGTGCGATGACTAGACGGACGCTGTGCAACGTTAGGGTGACAAACTGGCTAACTTGCTATGCACTGAATTTCACGTATAGCCTGGAGTAAATGTTCCATTACTTTTGTTTTTGCGATTGCTCAATAATGCCTCATATTTTTCAGTCAGCATACTGCTTTTTTTTTTCTTGGTTTTACGTTCTCTTAATTGAATGCGTGTTTCTAGTATTTGCAGATGAACACTTTTTAGGCAGATACCATTTACTCACAGAGCTAATATCGGCTTATATGGAAAAGATAGAACACAGCCAAAATAAAAAGAATCAAGGCCAGTTATTGGAAGCAATCACTTCAATCCGTAATTAGTTATGTTTCAACGTTCATCCCCCCTTGGATGGGTTATTGTTATTGTTGTTGTAGCGGTAGAAAATATTCCTGTAATAACATCTAGGCATGGTACCGAGTTGACAGTCTTGGGGCGGATATCTGGGTCCGTTCCGTTTACTTAGACACGACAGTTGTGGGAACGGTAAAGATATGGTATGGATCTTCAAACCAATTGTTCAAGTTAGACCACTATAGCATATATGTATGTACGTATGTAGCTGCCTTAAAAACTGAACGATCGAAATTAAGTTCTTGTATGAAAACTTTTTCATTTGAAAAGCTAAAAATTTACTAAATTTGGCAATGTCCTAGGCAATATCCTAGGCAACGGTACAATCACTAAAGAAATTGTTCCGATCAGATCACCATCAAATTCTTGTATGGAGACTTTTTATTTGTGGAGGCTATTATAGCTTCGCCCCGAATTTAAAGTGTTTTCTTGTTATTTTATATTTTTCAAGAAACCCTAGTTCGAATTTAAACAAACAAAAAAAATATGACAACAAAATCTACATAATATGTATTTTAAATTATGCGTTTTTGACAAAACTTAAATCGATAAATGAATCATGAGCGGAAGAAATCGATAACTACGATAGCTCTTACACATAATAAGAGAAGTAAATTTTTATTAACAATTTGACTTGATTTGGCTGTAAGGAAAAAAATTACTGTTATGATATTTATGTACATATGTATATTTACAACTTTCTTGTAACACTTTGCAACAATTTAAGCGTTTAAAACTTAGCAAAAAAAGTAAATAAAAAACAATTCATTAGTTGTAGTTGAAGTCACAACCCAGCCAAACTGTTTGTTTATGTTATAATTAAAAAATACGAGTTTTAAAATTATGTTACTAACAAGGAAGCTATAAATACTAGTATGTAATTGATTGGAAGGAACATAGCACTTGAGGTTGTACGAAAAAATATTATTTTTTTTTAATTACAGTACATACATATTTTAAAATTATTTTTCATTACACTCGGCAGCAAAAGTATTATTGGCAAATTTTTAATTATTTTCCAAAACTATTTGTGTTTGTTGTAGTGCAACAATGAATGTAGCGTGGTAATTATTTTATTTTATGCTAAAATCTGATAATGATATTTTGCGACACCATGTATGCATTTTTTTTTTTAGTAACAACTTGAAGCTTCAATTAGCTAAAGATATGTATTATCGACAGATTTTTATGGTTTTCCGCTACAATATTTAATAACTAATTTCTTTTATTGGATATATGGCCTTAAATATTATTTCAGCATAGCTTACTTTGCAAAAGAAGAATATTTAGTGTAAAATATTATAAAATTAAAACAAACAAAAAAAGTGATAAATGAAAGAAGAAACAAAAAATATATATGTTTCTATCTTGATTTGTCCAGGTTACAACACCGGAAATAGAAGATGAAATCCTTTCTCCAAATATTCAAATTGAACTTGTTTCAAAGAGATTGGTATGCATACATTAAATGTTCTATCCATTAGCGTGGCTACAGAATAATGTCTTATAGCTAGTTACTCATGACACTAAAGATAATTAAATGACCTAACCTAACTCTTACATAGTAGAAAAATATCAACAACTAACACCGCTTACTGAGACCTTAAACTAAGTTACAAATTAATCTGTAAATCTAATTTTCTTATAATATCCTTCGCTTTATTGAGACTCGCCGGTCCGTGTGTATTTGTTGTAGCCATCTTATAGAGATCAGTCATATATTTCTCGATGTTATCCATTGTGGCACCGTTCGGTTGTGTTGGTATGGCCAAACCAGAGAGCGCATGCGCTAACTTTGCCTTTAATTTATCCAAATATAATTCGAGTAAACGATTCTTTTCCGCCAATTCGTCATTCTCGTTAGTCATTTTTTCCACACCGAATTTCATATTCTCCACATGTTTCTCCAGTACAGCATTTTGCTGTTCCAAATCTGCTTTCGACTTGCGTAGCGTACGTAATTCCATATCGAAAACTTTATTATGCTCCAGAAATTCATTGGTGAATATTGGTATTTCACCGGGCACGGCTGTTGCGGCTGCTAGTGAGTTGGCTGTATTAGTGCTTATTGGTGTTGTGGTACTGGTTGAATTGTTATTGTGATTACTACTTGATGTGGAATTGTGATTGTTGTTGTTGTTAGTGTGTGATGTACTGTTTTTGCTTTGACTATTGTGTGCATCGCCTGCTGTGGGTGGTGTCGGTGTGCGCTTACGTCGTGGCTTATTATCCAATGTTGTCGCTGGTGGTGGCAGTGCTGGCGGTGAATTGTCCTTTTCCGAACTGCGGCGTGATTTATCTTTACCGGCGGCTGTGTTGGCATTAGCTTCCTTATTTGGCGATTTTATATTGCCTACAGACTGTGATTTCTCCTTTAAGACCGTTTTGCCAGCCTCGCCGGGACTTTTGCGTATTTGCTTGTCTTTGGCCAGCTCGCAGGCCAGCACATCAGGACGCTCTTTAAGGAAAGTGTGCAATTCGGCGAGGTAACTGTAAAAAAAATATTGGGTTAATATAAATATTTATTTTTCCAGAAACAAATTAAGGTTATGTTGCTGTAGTGTATCTACAGTACCAAGAGTTGTTAAAAATTTTTTAGCACGACGTTTTTATTAATATTTTAAACATCCACAAATCATTACATATTTGCATAAGTATTAGCCTGAAGTGAATGTTATGTGTGTATGGGTATGATGGTACCTGGTACCTGGTATGACTTTTATGAATCACAATTACTGTTTAATGGTACTTAAATATAGATATATAAATAATGCATATTGTATGTCTGTAAATGACACTCATATAAGCAATTACAATTCTTTTAGCAACTTAATTTTATAAATCACAGCTAATCAGCGCAATGTAACTGCCCTAATTTCCAATTAAAACAGTTAAACTCGCTTAACCAGTAATTTTGAGGCATATCTGGTATATAGCAATTTTACAAACTTACAAACATTAATTCAGAAATACATATGTATGTATAAAAAAATGGCATACTTAAACAAATATATGCACATGTCGTTGACTTAAATGGAGGTAATTCGCTTGATATATAGAGAATTTATACAAATACCTACTCAAAAGTGTGCTTTAGAGCTTAAGAGAATAGAAGCATTCGTACGTTACTAAAAACGATATATAGCACGAAAATCCCTTAGCATATTTGATATACAAAGCTGCTGAGCAATATAAGTTTGCACCACCTTAACAACAGCTGAGCGCACAAGGTTTCATTGTATGTGAATAATCATTGATATATGTACATATGTATTGATTTACAAACTATATGTACTCATATGAATATGTAAATATGATACGTGTGTATATGCGGACAGTAAATTATAAAAGCATTCGAATTATGAAAAGGCCGTATTTAAGTCAACTAGTCCAAAGTTGCTGCTCGCTTTCATACATAACGCACCAATATAGCAAACACAGTTACTTAACCCACTCACCGTTGCTTATCAATTTCAGCTGCTTTCATATACGGCGCTTTTTTGTCCTCCGTCATCTTTTGCCACTCTTCACCGATAATTTTGGTGTGCTCAATCGCTGTCTTGGAGGGCAGTTCCTTTCGCAGCATCTCGCGTCGATCATTCATGTAACGTACATAACCTAGCAAAAACAAAAAAAAAAACTGTTAGACAACATGCTAGTTGGTTATGCATGAATATGTTAACAGAAATCGGAATATATGTATAATAATTAACACCCATGTTAAAGTGAGCAACATATACTGCCGATAAAAAATATTTTTCACATGGGAGCTTGCCCCTTACATTATCTTTACGAACACATATTTAAATACAAGCACACATACTTACCAGTCAAGGGCATTTTTGGCGCTCCGGCCACTTTAATTTTACGCCGTTTCAAGCGGAATGACTGGTCGTCTTCTGCTGTAGCAGCGCCAACACTACTACGTTTACGGCTAGCTTTTTGCAGGGTAGTTGGTTGATGTGAGCCCAGAGCATCTTCACCATCAGACAATGATATAATGGGTATATCAACATCCAAATGTGTAAGCATTCCCGCCTTATGTGTTGATAACAACTTTCCCGACTGTTGTTGGCATTGTTCATCGGTTTTGGTGTAATCTGTTGTTGCTGTGGACTTTAATGGTATCTCTTCTATATCCATATCAATATCCTTGCTAGTACTGCTTTCAGTTGAAGTTGTTAAATTTGTTGTTGTATTGTTATCCTTTGTTCTAGTTTCCGCTGTTGTAGTAACAGCCAGAGAACTATTAGCAGCGCTGCTACCAGCACTACCAGTCAAACTACTATTGCCGCTGCTGTCTGCCATTGACGCCGCTGTTAACGTTTCGTTCATTTGTTTTTTGCTACCCTCTGTTGTTGATTCAACAATTTCCATAACTTGTTAATACAAGTAAGAAAATGCAAACACCACTATCTAAAAAGTTTTGTAGCAGTCTATTGATTGTTTTGAAACTAGCTGTTATTTAGTAAATTCACTAGCACTATTTAATTTATATGCACGGCAAAGCAATATATTATTTGCTAACGAACTTTCTTGCACGAATTCAGCTCAACATATGAAAAGGCCGCTGTGCTGGGTATGTTTAGTTGGCCATATATACTAAAGTCGCATGCTATACCCAGGGTTGCAACATAATGAAATCTTGTTCTAATTGCTTGCGAACGAAATATTTTTTTAATATTAACGTCTTTCAAATATTTAATTTTCTTTAAAAAAAAAGGAGAGCCAAAAGTTACGTGTATTTAGCTCGTTTGGACATATACATATATTGCCTATTCTTTAATTTCATCTATTATACCACTTTGAATTTATGTGTTCAGTGCAACCCCACTGTTTATACCACCATACAATTTTCACTGTCCTTTTTTGTAAAGCATATTATAGTAGACTTTTGAAATAACGTTCTTTATCTAAATTTTGTACCCGTCGGAAATTTTGCTTTACATACAAGTTAATTTGTCGAGTATTAGTATTTTTGTATTATTTAAGCTCGCTTTACTCCATTGCAAAAACGGTGGACTTCCTTTTATTGATTTAAATAACACATGATATTCATTTGGATAAACTCGCTTGCTTTTTCCTATGCACAGCTGTTCAGTTGTGTTCAGTGCAGTATTTTGCTTCAAAACTGAGCGGTATGTTCAGTGTTATTCGTTTCCACGGCAAACTGGTGTTAAAGTTATTAACAATTTGATTTTTCATATTATAAGAGCCAATTTTTATAATATACTACAAATAAAATGTAAAAGCGATTGGAAAGTTCTTCTAATTACCACTATATTTACTTAGATTATACCGGCCTTTTGACAAATGCATATATATATGCATTTATTTCTTAATTATATCTTTGCACCACATTCTTGACAAGGGTTGGCAGCACTTTTGTATTCAATTCCATCAAAAAAGAATTTCAGTTGATTGGAATTTGTTGTGTTGTTTTGAAGTATTTAATCTGCGGCGGTCAGTTCTATAAAATTAGAAAAATCTCTAATAGTTATAAAAAGAATTAAAATTTATTGCTGCCACAAAGAAACGTTCGAAAGAGTATTAATGGAAGACATAGTGTCTAAAAATAAAAGTGAAGTGTAGTGCATAATCAAGTGAAACGAATGAAAAAATATGTAAAAGTTACGCGACATTGATGTGGAAAAGGAAGCTGTGCAGTAAAAGGAAATAAATTCTAATTTAAAAAGAAAATTTCGAAATATACAAGAATTTAACAAGGCAGCTAAAACTGTCTTTAATAAAAAATCGAAAATATATATATATTAGTGTAACTGCTTGAAAGCCGCAAGAGTTCTCAGCAGCGCTATCGGGAAAGGGCAGATGGCATTATACTGCAAAAAAATGCATATTATAGATAAATAAAGGAAAGAAGACCTACAGAAACGCTGAAAAGCAAAAAGTGAAGTCCTTTTGTCTACAATACTTCAACTTACCTTTAATTTTACCAAAGTGCACCAAACGGCACAGATTTCTATTTGCGTGTTCGATACTTGTCGGAAATTAGGTAAATTTTAGTCGTGTTTTTTTGTTAATAAATGAAGGGTTTTATATATATGAATATATACTTATATATTATAATAATTCAACTTATTTGCTGCGTTATTTTCTTGCCTATTTGGCCGGGATTTCATTTGCAAATTTTTTTATTACATCTCAAATTAACATGTTAGTGTAAAAGATTTCACAGCAAAAATTGAGCTGTTATTCGGATTTTATTACTTCTGATCTTTTGGCGAGCATTTGTTTTCATTGTTAAACTGGTATTTCATGTTTCCTCTAATGTGAGGTTTGCTGCTGCACCAACCTTTTCTTTATATATTTATGTATATATGTATGTAAACAAAGGTGCATACATAGATATCTCCCAGCAAGTGGGTTAATATTGCCGACTAAAGCTGTGGGAAATGCAAAGAAGCCATGAGAATTTTATTAAGTAATCACGTACAAAACCATGATTGATGGTTAAATGCGGCACGTTTCAAATAAAAAAGGAAAGAAGCGTCGAGTGTTTCACAGTAGATAATATATTATATGCTAAGATTGTATTGAAATTTTCGTTAATGAGTTTGAAGTATTTTAAAGAAATCAGTTCTACATCTACATATTTAATAATTTATATATTACACATACATACATATGCAGTTCGAAATCATGTTTTTTCTGGCAAATAAACAAATACTTAATGAGCATATTTAAGAAGAAGAAAAATATTCCTTTGTATAGTAAATCACTATTGTTCTTTATTACAAGTTGTATATAGTTTGTTTGTATGTACGTACATACATTCATATGTATGTAAGTACAATTTCAAAGCCCATCAAAAGAAATGGTATATGTATGTACATACATACGTACACATATGCATATGTATGTATGTTAATGCATTCTATTCACACCAAAGTAAACTTTACACCAACAAATTCGTAAGGTACTACGAAAATTTGTAATTGACCTAATTTCAACATAATAGTGCTTACATTTGTTTGCTGGTTTTCACACTTTATTATGTTTGTTGTCTTTAAAGTCTTATGGATTTTGTAAGATTTTGTATGTTTAGAACTTTATTAAGAAGTTTAAAATTTCTAATAATTTTATTATACCGTTTTTAAAAAATGTATTTGCTAATCATACCCAAAATATTATTGGATTAGGAAAACTAAAAAGCACATGCCAGGTTGTCAGCTTAGCGTATAAGTCCCGGTTCACACTCTGACTCTTTTGTCGCCCAAGCCGAGTTTTTGTTGGCGAGTGCAAGTTTTCACAAGAGTTTGCTGCGCTCGGTTTCAAGTGAATATCTGCAATATATATAATATAATTATATTCTAAAATATTCATTTTATCATATATACTTTTTATAATGTGTAAATATGAATAATATGATAAAAGCATTTGAGAAAAGGGTGAATAAGCATAAAAATTAGCTTTTCAAAAATAATTTCGACCACGTAATAGGCAATGTAAAAAAATACTCGACTCAAGCTGTCAATGAGCGACACCGAACGAGAATTTGCCGATAATGAGCGGCAACCGACAAGAAACGACACTAAGGCTTTCACTGATATTAGTGACTTAAAAATAGAAGATTTATGTGTTTTAATTCCTTTTTAATGCTTTATTATTATTTATTGATAAAGAAAAACATTTTGTGAATCGTCTAAATATTTTTATGCACAAGATTTAAAAATATCAAAAATTACAATTATGCTATGTTATTTCTTCTAATACCATTTTTTTAAATATATAATAAATTTATTTCCGCCGAAGTCAAAATATCGATTAAGTTAGAACTGACGTGTACAAAGCGGCAAAAACAGCGTCAGCGGCATTATTGACAAATTGCAAGACAATCGGCCGGACGATCACAAACTATCTACTAAACATAGTAGAACACAATGGAAGTAGCGATTATGAATTTCAGAAAGTATCGAGGCTCTGAAGTCCCCAATGGATGTACTCCCGAGGAATAACTTCCTAAGAGACAAACTACCAACCAAGCAACAAGAACCTGACTTGCTAGAGTAACACTATCGCGACTTCGTTCTGAATATTGTAGCAGACCAAATTCCTAAGTAATCAGATACTTCATCATACTCATATAAAATATGTTGAAAGCCTTTATCTGTTTATTATTGCATGTATATAAAATATGAATTCAAGGCAACAAAACCACATAGACAGGCACAATTATTAAATGTAGTTATGCGCGTCCACTGGAGGTCATTGCAGCAATTGACTCAAAATGTAAACTTTTCATAAAATAGCCACACAAGCATCATCAAAACTACGAAACCACTCGGACCTGCATTCAAATGGTCCACCACGCTATCATCATGTCTTCAGCCCGGTCATCACTTGCGCTTTGCTCTATCGCTGAACGCAGTAAACAGCGTAAAAATAAAAACACTAAACTCTCACGCGCCGCAAGAAACGTGTGCCGCACATTTCCAACTATGAGCTGCTGTGTGATTCGGCTATGCTGCCTGACTGACACGTCCTCCGGCGTGCTTGCAATTTTTCTTTCTGTTTCATTGAACTTCATGTGCTGTTTTTGTAAACTTTGAACTTTTTTCCATGCCACTCAGTCAATTGTTAATCAGTTTTTATGTCTGTATGTCTGCAGCTTAAGCACTCCTCGAAAACGTTTGTCGACCAATCACTTGTTAGCTGCAGCCGCGCGACTTCCAGCACATTGCCCTTATCAAGCGCGCTGTTTATGCGTACTTACTCGGCTCTCAATATTATCCCTTTCCCTAATTTTCCAGCATTTCACATCGTTTGTTCGTCTGCTAATTCTTTATGTTTTTGTCTCGCCATCACTCCACCTTCTCATGCCAAGCCGTCCATTCTTTGTTGGTCGTCGCTGTTTCAATGCTTCGCCATAACTTGATTTTGAGTTTTCATATCGGCTTAGCGATTTTCTTGTTCGTAGCTGGGACGCAGACAACAAAGCGCAGTTTTTGTCCGACTGCTTCTTCTCCGTAAAATTTGCAATTTCAATTTCTTAAGTGCGATAAACTTTTATTTCTTTACAACGGCAAGAATGGGTTTTTACCACCTAAAAATAACGTTTTGTGTTCAGCGTTACATGTAAAAAATAACAGTATGTACGCTTCGTGGCTCGCTGAACTTAAATCTTATTACATTCTACATACGGCAAATATAATCGTAGATGATCAATCACATGACCCAGATTACAAGTCCCTTTGTTCACTGTGAAGTGGACTTTCTGTTACAACTAAGCGTAATTCTAGATTTACATTTTCAGATAGATGTTCGATTTTGTTTGAATGAGTGACCTTCTGATAAACACCCAGAAGAGTCATTGGTATAGTGCAAACAATTTTATAATTGTGTAGGCATATAATCCTCTGATAGCATTAGTGCCAATCGAAAAGGTCGCACTATTTTATTCAACGTCACCTTACACAGCGGTATTAGCTTTGCGGGGTTTTGGTATCACGCGGTGAGCTTCAATCTTTCACACACTACGCTCAATAAGATCTTATATGCGCTATATGGGAGGCTTATCCCATGGTAATTGCCGCAGATTAGGAGTTGTCCTATTTTGTGGATTGGCCAGAGCACATTTAGCTTCCAATTTTCGGGCATGCTTTCATACGCCCCGCTGTATTTAAATAACTCGACTGGTTGCTTTTCAGACGGGTAATTGCTATTCGAACCTCATCATAGTCGGGGCAACGGAACATATATTCCGTCATCATCGATTAGGGAATCGGGTTCGCCATCTCCGGATGTTACACTTTCACAGGCTGGAGAATTGTTCCGTCACAATTTCAGTATGCTCTGAGCATCAGCCACTAGATTAGCACTTTGGGTCCTACAGGAATATATATTCCGGTCTTGAAACCTTACGTAAGTCGCACTATGTGTAAAATTTTACTATATTTGTTTTATAGATTTCATTTACTTTGCTTTCTTCGCACCGTTCGACCCATATCACCTACTTTCTCGTATACTCATTTGCATGTTTTCATTTTTGTTTTCTTTTTTCGAGTCTGTATTTGCTTTTAGTTTCACATCTTCAATTTGCTGCGTTTTTTCCTTTTCTGTTGCGGCAAAACTTTAATAAATTACCTCAGCACCCATATTCGTTCAGCGCTAACATACTTTGAAAGTCATACAATTTTCAACGCTATTACCGTTTCCTCTTTTGCAGTCTTTTCTTACACTTCTTGTACTCTGTACGAAATTTTCGTCGAACATATTTGCGGCAAAACGCCGAGAGTGCCAATAAAAACAGTTAAAATCACATACAACAATAAAAATGAAATTATTTGCAAATTCCAGTTAATGAGTATTGCTAATAAAAAGCGAACAGCTGCGCGTAGGCGCAGGTCGCTCATATGGATGAAACCTCAACTGGGGAATTACGTGATTATTTATACATATATTTAGTACATACATATGTATTTTGTGTTGAAATTAGGCAAACTCGAGCGCCGCCACATTTTAACTTTGTGCTTTTTTGAAATTATTTTTTACGAATCTGCGTATGTCAACAAACGTTTTGATAACTATACAATTATTTATACATTATCAGCATTTTCGGTACTTTATTATATTTAATGAATCACTGTTTTATGCTTGGTATTATGCATTTTCATATATGTGGCCTATTGCCATTGACATACGACTTTATACCGCGTCGCAGTGTGTGAAACCGACATTGCCATTAAGTGCAAACTAAGTCAGCAGATTCTTTGTTGTTGTTATAAATTAATTATTTTTATACCCTGAACAGGGTATATTAAGTTTGTCACGACGTTTGTAGCACACAGAAGGAAGGGTCGAAGATCCTATAAAGTATATACATACATATATCCGTATAAATGATCAGTATGTCGAGCTGAGTCGATTTAGCCATGTTCGTCTGTCTGTATATATACGACTAGTCCCTCAGTTTTTAAGATATCCTTTTGAAATTTTGCAAACGTCATTTTCTCTGCAAGAAGCTGCTCATTTGTCGGAATTGCCGATATCGGACCACTATATCATATAGCTGCCATACAAACTAAACGATCGGAATCAAGTTCTTGTATGGAAAACTTTCACATTTCACAATGTATTTTCACAAAAGTTCACACAGGTTATTTTCTAAATCAACAATGTAATATCAGAAGAAATTGTTTAGATCGGATTACTATAGCATATAGCTGCCATACAAACTGAATGATCGGAATCAAGTTTTTGTATGGAAAACTTTCACATTTGACGATATATCCTCACGAAATTGGGTATGAGTTATTGTTTGTAGAAATAATGTAATATCAGAAGAAATTGTTCAGATCGGCTCACTATAGCATATAGCTTCCATACAAACTGAACACATAGATACTAACAGAAATGCACATGTGAAGGGTATTTAGCTTCGGTGCAACCGAAGTTAACGTTTTTTCTTATTTTTATTCAAATAGATAAGGCCAATAGAGATATAGAGAGGTGTATAATAGAATAATTATTATAATGACTCAGGGTTTTTTCGTTGCGTCATTTTGTTAATTGAACATACTTTTTTTTCTGAAATACGTTTTCGGTCGTAACATGGTACAAGAAATCCGGTTAGAATTCCTTAGTAATTTTTGCTATATAAAATAATATTACTTAATCTTTTGGCGTTGTAGCCGTCTATTAGTTGCTTTGATTTGCTCATTTCGTCACTACTATCCAGTATCTCTCTCTTAATACCTTTTCCTCACGTCTCAGTTTCTCTTTTAAGTGAGCGCTGAGAAAAAAGGCTTTGGTCTCATAGGCGATGCCGAGGCTGCTGATTCAGTCACAATCCTTATCAGTTCCTCAACCTTTACAGCATTATAGTGGGACTATATTTTCTGATGGAGCAAAAACAATATAGTTTGTGAACTATATTGTTATGTTGACTTCGAAGAGATTCGGACGAAGGCAGCTTTTAATAAAGCGGCTAGTTGGCTAAAGGAACATTCCTCAACAAGAAGAAACTATGTAGCAATATCGATCTTACTGGACTTCGTTATTAATATCCTGTACCTTCTTACCAGAAATTGGGTCTTGTAGTCTTACTTTCTTTCCTGATCGACTTATTTCTGAAAACAATCAATGTATTATATTATATAGTATAATATCAGGTGAGAGTATCAGCCGTTATTATCTTCAGCCCCCGCACTGCGACCTATCTCTTTATATACCATATTCGGTTCGTTTCTTTAAAACGATTTATGGCAGCTCAAATTGTGCTTGCACTTAATTCGTAACTGTATAACCTATTAGAAATCTGCAGTATTCCTTCTACGGCAAAGATTGCTCATATGATTCACTTTGTTCTTCAGATCTAATTAGGCTGTTTCAAATTATTGCATAACAAGTGGAGTCTTCCGTACTAATAATGACTCATTCGATTGTATTTGTATTGTACACACAGTGTACGCTAAAAGTTTTTGATCGGTATTATTTTTATTTATTTTTTTTATTATTATTATTTTTTTTTTTTA